>NC_134693.1:36182214-36482214 GCF_050947455.1 Rhinoderma darwinii
CGGTTTAGGATCACAGGCTTCAGGAGGGAGACGTGGAAGGAGTTGGGAATCCTGAGGGTAGGAGGCAGCCGAAGCTTGTAGGCGACAGGGTTGATCTGCTGCAGGACCTCGAATGGTCCAAGGAACCTGGGAGCGAACTTGTATGAAGGCACCTTCAAGCGAATGTTCCGAGAGGACAGCCAGACTTTAGTCCCTGGAAGATACTGAGGCGGCTCTTTTCTCTTAATATCTGCCTTTCGCTTCATGCGATCTACTGCCAGCAAAATAGAGGACCGGGTCTGTTGCCAGATTTGCAGGAAGTCCCCATATGCAGAATCAGCAGCGGGAACCTGAGATGAAGTCGACACAGGGAGAGGGACTCTGGGATGTTGACTGTACACAATGTGAAACGGAGTGGAAGTGGTGGACTCACTTGTGTGGTTGTTGTAAGAAAATTCGGCCCATGGTAGAAGCTGTACCCAGTTATCGTGCTGTGAAGAGATGAAATGGCGGAGATAATTTTCCATGATCTGGTTGATCCTCTCAACTTGCCCATTGGATTGGGGGTGGTAGGCAGAGGAAAAGTCCAATCTCACATCCAGGAGTTTACAGAGGGCTCTCCAGAACTTAGAGGTAAACTGAACCCCCCGGTCGGACACAATGTGAAGAGGCAAGCCATGCAAGCGGAAGATGTGCTGAATGAAGAGACTTGCCAGACGAGGAGCAGAAGGTAGGCCGGTCAGCGGGATAAAATGAGCCATCTTAGAGAACCGGTCCACCACCACCCAGACAGTGTTACATCCTGCTGAGGGGGGAAGGTCTGTGACGAAGTCCATCACAATGTGCTGCCAGGGGGCATTGGGTACAGGCAGAGGTTGAAGCAGGCCGGCAGGCTTGGAGTGAGTCACTTTGTTAGAGGCACACACCGTGCAAGCAGAGACAAAGTCCAGAACATCCTTAGGTAGCGTGGACCACCAAAAGTGACGAGCAATTAGGTCTCGGGTTTTACGGACACCGGCGTGCCCAGCAAGTTTAGAACTATGTCCCCAGCGGAGAATTCTACTCCTGTCCGCCAATCGAACAAAAGTCCTCCCAGGAGGGATGTATCTAACCTGCAGAGGATTAGCAGTGACGATGCAGGACGAGTCTATGATGGTCTGGAGGGACTCCACCGTGTCTTCCATCTCAAACGATCTGGACAGGGCATCGGCCCTCACATTCTTGTCCGCGGGATGGTAGTGGAGCGCAAACAGAAAACGGGTGAAGAACAGCGACCACCTGGCTTGACGAGGATTAAGTCTTTGAGCGGACTGAAGGTAAGTGAGGTTCTTGTGGTCGGTGAAGATCAGGATGGGGTGAGCAGCGCCCTCCAGAAGATGTCTCCACTGCTCCAGAGCCAATTTGATGGCCAGCAGCTCCCGATCTCCAATGGGGTAATTGCGCTCAGCAGAAGAAAACAGTCTAGAGTAGTAGCCACATACTACCGCCTTTCCTTTGGAGCTCCTCTGGAACAGAAGTGCACCTGCACCGACAGAGGAAGCGTCCACTTCCAGTGAGAACTGCCGAGATACGTCAGGATGATGGAGGATCGAGGTTGAAGTGAAGGCAAACTTCAGGCTATTAAATGCAGACTCTGCCTCTGGAGTCCACACTTTGGCATTCACACCCTTCTTGGTAAGGGTCGAGATGGGAGAAGTCAGAGAAGAGAAATTAGGAATAAACTGCGGGTAGAAATTGGCGAGTCCCAGGAACCCCTGTATGGCCCTTAAGCCTTGGGGACGTGGCCACTCCAGGACAGCCTTCACTTTCTCAGGATCCATCTTGAGGCCTTGATCCGAGATGATGTAGCCCAGGAAGGGCAGAGAACTCTTCTCAAAGACGCACTTCTCCAGCTTGGCGTATAAATGATTCTCCCTCAATCGTAGTAGAACCTGACGAACATGCCTCCGATGAGTCGTCTGATCTCGGAAGATGTCATTAACGAACTCCTGAAACACTGCGGGAGTGTTACACAGTCCGAAGGGCATCACCAGGTATTCGTAGTGCCCATCCCGGGTGTTAAATGCTGTCTTCCATTCGTCACCCCGGCGAATCCGGACTAGATTGTAAGCCCCACGCAGGTCTAGCTTAGAAAAAATTTGGGGCCCCTCGTATGCGATCAAATAGCTCAGAGATGAGTGGCAACGGGTATTTGTTCTTGACTGTGATCAGGTTGAGGCCCCTGTAGTAAATGCAGGGACGAAGGGATCCATCCTTTTTTATAACGAAGAAGAATCCAGCCCCGGCCGGGTAGGAAGATTTTCGTATAAAACCAATCTCCAGATTCTCCTTTACATAGGCCGACATGGATAGAGACTCAGGCAGGGAGAGAGGATATACCCGTCCATGGGGAAGAAAGGCATTAGGAACCAGTTCAATGGGGCAGTCATAGGTGCGATGTAGGAGGCAGCGTCTCAGCCTCCTTTTTGCTGAAAACATCTGCATACTGAGCAAAATGGGGAGGCAGTCCCGACAGCGACTGAGGCAGAGAAGGCTTGACAGGATGGATCTGCAGCAGACAACGACCATGGCAATTGGAGCCCCATTGGAAAACCTCTCCAGCATTCCAGTCCAGGACTGGGGCATGTAGTAGAAGCCAAGGCAGGCCCAGCAGAACAGGATTGATGGCTTTGGGCAAAACAAGGAACGAAATAAATTCAGAATGAAGTACTCCAACCTGGAGCTTCAACGGCTTGGTTCTAGAGGTAATGGGATCAGGCAGAGGCAGTCCATTAACTGAGGCAACAGCCAAAGATGTCTCCAGGGGAACTGTGGGCAGCTGAAGATGATCCACAAGCTCTTTCTGGATGAAATTTGCAGCAGAGCCAGAGTCAAGATAGGCAGAGACTTGATGCGTCCTGTCGCCGGATACCAGGGTCACAGGAATAGTCAGTTTGGAAGCGAATCCTCTGTTAGATTCTGTTCCACCTAGTGTTGTCTCTCCAACCAATCCCAGGCAATGGGGTCTCTCCGGCCTCTGGGGGCACAGACGCACAACATGGCCTCCATACAAACAAAGTCCAGAAGTGCGTCTGCGTTGTCTCTCCTGGGTAGACAATTTAACATAATTACTCTGCATCGGGTCCTCTGGTGGGACGACTGAGGAGGATTGCGGGACAGCAGAATCCAGCCTGGGAAGTTCTCTTCCCCGGAGAACCTCTTGGGAACGTTCCCGGATCCTCATGTCGACACGGGAGGCGAGTAGGATAAGATCGTCCAGGGTAGATGGCAGATCGCGAGCAGCCAGCTCGTCCTTGATCCCTGAAGATAGTCCCTGCCAGAATGTAGCCACCAAAGCCTCGTTGTTACAGTTCAATTCAGCAGCCAGGATACGGAACTGAATTTCATACTCGCCCACGGAGAGGTCTCCCTGGTGTAGGGTCAGCAAGGATGCAGCAGCCGAAGACACTCTCCCAGGTTCCTCAAAGATCGAGCGGAAGGTCTGTAAGAAGCACTGCAAGTCCCGGGTCTCTGGTCCCTGATGTTCCCACAGAGGATTGGCCCATGCCAGGGCTTTGCCGGTAAGGAGAGAGATGATAAAGGCGATCCTGACGTCATCCGAACAGAAGGACCTGGCATGTAGTCTGAAATGGATCAGGCACTGATTCAAAAATCCCCTGCAGGAGCTCGGATCTCCGTCATAGCGTGGAGGTAGCGGCAAGAAACACAGGGGGTTGGTACCGGTACAGACAGGAAGTGTAGCAGGCGGAACCGCAGGAACGGGTGCGGTGATGACTGTGGATGGAGCAAGCAGCCAATGGGCTATGGCGTTCACCGACAGCAGGAGCTGGTCTTGTCGTGACTGGAGATCCTCCATCTCAGCCAGCATGGCTTGTGTAGTCAACGTCTCAGGTTGACCAGCGGGGTCCATGGCCTGAGCGTACTGTCACGAAGCGGGTTAGTGGACCCACTAGGCCGTACCGCCGCAGCGGGGAGGCAGCTGGCCAAACAACAGGACACCCAAGAAATACAATGTCCCGCACAAGGGTACCTGAATAGTCCAGATGGTGGCCGCAGCTCTGGCACAGATGAGATGGATGCAGCAGATGGCGCCAAACGTGGCGGATGACACAGGAGCCGCAAGTTGCGCCAGACGTGGCGGATTCCTCCGGACGTGGCAGATAACACAGGACGTGGCGGATTCCTCCAGACGTGGCAGATTCCTCTGGACGTGGCAGATGACACAGGACGTGGCGGATCCCTCCAGACGTGGCAGATTCCTCTGGACGTGGCAGATGACACAGGACTTGGCGGATTCCTCCGGACGTGGCAGATTCCTCTGGACGTGGCAGATGACACAGGACATGGCACGACTAGATACTAGGGCAAAGCACGGGAAACAGGAACGGGGAACAAGGTACGGGTAACAACAGGAACGGGAAACACTAAGGGACCATTTGCAAGACAGACTGGGAAAACTAACAACGCTCAGGCATCGAACTAGGGGGCTGGACCCCTCTTATAGCCGAGGGTACTCACGGGTCAAAGGTCGTTCAAGATGTCCCTTTAAGAGCGGGGACGAGCGTGCGCGCGCACCCTGCGGGCTCCGGCGAAGGTGAGTGGATGCAAGCGCTGGCGTCTCCTGAGGAGGAGGCTGGGACCAGCGCTTGCCGACTCGTGGCTGCGGCTGTCAGCGGGAGGCTGGAGCTGACAGCCCGCAGCCACGGACGTTACAGCTAAAGGCTGGAAGCTCAATAGTTTTGCAAGCATGAAATGCAAGGGCCAGGCTTATATAGGCATCCAAAGGGTTGAGAATAGCGAGGCAATCAATAAGAGCTACTACCTGGAACACAGCAGTTTCTGGGTTGGAAACCTGACAATGAGCATGGTATGTATAATATGCAGGAACAACAAGAACATGATATGCATAAACAATGTAAACTTGAGCATGATATCTATGATACATATGAACATGCTACTTAGTATGTATGAACAACATGAGTATGATATGTATGAACATGATGAGCATAACATTAACACTATTTCATGTAAACCATTAAATGGTTTACCAGATCACAGCAAGTAATGGCATATTGGTATTATTTGTGATTATTCACTCACCAGTGGGGTTTTGACTGGTAGTACCCCACGGACGACTTCAGATTTTTTTTGTGTTGTGTAGGCACTGCATTGAATGGTCCAGTGGTGGCATATAGCAGCAGTAGGTTATCACTTATTGTGGTAGAAAAACACATTAAATTCTGCATATATATTATCTCATCCTGTTTGTCATTATGAGAGAGTGTTGCAATTTTTTCCTTTTTTGGGGTGGGGCAATTTGAAAACTACAGTATAAAAGCACAATGGACTACATTGATAGACATTACTTAGGTTTGTCCTACTGATCAAAAAGAACAGCAGTGTTCCATAGTATAAACACATTATGAAAAAGAACAAAAAAGTATTAAATGTTGGTGAAATGTTCTACATAGCAGCTTCTGGACATCTCATTACTTCTCTGGCCTCAGTCATGAGTCACTCCAATAAAATCCATTCAAAACACAGCTTTAATATTCCAAAATAGGCAAGAATCAATAATTCAAACCTTAAGTTGCACATTTTCCCCGTTTCAGTTGCAATGTCTGTTTAGAACGAATATGCTAACAACACCAAAGGGAAAAACCTCAAAAAAGAAAAAAGAAATACTACTCAGATTTTTTTATTTTCTATTCTTTGTTCTTGTGAATATAAGTGTATAATATTCATAGCCTTTTTTTTCACAAATTGTCCAGCTTTTGAGTGAAGAAAAAAATAATTGCTACTTGGAATCCGTAAACCAGCAATGTAGTTGCTGTTGATGGATGGTAGGGATTTGTTTTTATTCAAATTTTCTAAATGATAACCAATAAAAACAAGAATATCAGACCAGTAACAGGACTAGCAGTAGTAACAGGAGATTAGTCAACAGCAGCTTATTGACACCTACTAGTTAGCAACAAAAAGTAACATCAGTAACAGCAAAAAGGTGATGTAGATATATTACAAAAGTGCTAGATTTTACATTTGCTGACTATAATGAAAATAGGAATTGGAGCTTCGTTATATGTATATCTTGTACTACTGATCTTGCTGACATCACTGTGAATACACATGTAGTCACTCACATCAGCCTCTGTCCTCAGTGGAGTTCAAAATCTAATTTTCTACATAAATATACTAGGGACAATTTTGAATGAAGCCAATGACAATATTAGTAGGTATTTGAAATGCGAGAACTTGAGGGAAACCCACACAAAAATGATTAGAACATACAAATTTGATTCTACCATGGTCACCCAATATTTGTGCGCTCTTATGAATGTTCGTGTTTGCATGATATACAATGAAACAGTAAGAAACACTAAAGGGTAGATTTGTCAATGAATTCATGCCAGTTTTCTAATGTAAATATATTGTAAAATAGAGCATTTGGGTCAAACACCGTATTTATGAAGTACCCGAATGAAGAAATGTGTTTGGAAAAGTCGGTGGGGTTTCAGAGTACGATTCATTATTTAACTATTTCTAGTGATTAAAAAGGTGGTATTAAGTAACATGTCCAACCGCACCATATTGCCCAACAGGGCATGCATCTTAAGACAAATATGGTGCACGCTGACCTGGGAGAAAGACTGGAGCAACACTCTGAAAGTGCACTAGTATTAATAAATCTCCTTCAATGGATAGAATTCAGAAATGGGTTTTGTCTGGATTAGCCATCCTACTGAGAATAGCAGCAAAACAAATTATCCCCCACCATAACGGTAACATGGCTTCAGATCATGTTTTCTAATGTTGCTTATCTTGTTTAGTGTCATCGAACAAAAATGATAGAATGGAGAGGAGAAGTCAATAGAAGAAGTAAGGCTAGGTTCACATCACTTTTGGCTATCCTGTTGAAACGTACATTTTATTTATTTTAAATTTTTTTCAAAGTAATGAACACATTGGTTTCAATGGGGCCTCCCTCATGCCCAAAAGAGTCTGTTTTGACTTGTTTCAGTCAGGATCCATTTTTGTTTTAAAGGACAGACAAAACGGAGACAGTCTTAGGCCTCGTTTACACGAGCGTGAGCGTTTTGCGCGCGCAAAAACGCTGCGTTTTGCGCGCGTTGGCATAGCGTTTTGCCTGCGTATTCGCAGCGTTGTTGCATTTTATACGCGCGCACGACTAGCGTTTGCTACACGCGTAAAAAACGCTGCAGAGAATCCTGGCAAGCCTGCCTACAAATCTGCCAGCTAGCCCAACCCCTGCTTGCTTGTAGAAGCAGGTTTAGCACCTTAATCTCGGCCTCTGCCGAGCTCGTCCATGTGTGGAATGTGCCCTCGGCATTATGTCCAGCAGGTGGCGTGTCTTTCTGACGACAATGCAATTGTCCATGCAGAATGTGACACGCGTTATCGAACTGTGTGTCGGTCTGCATAACTTCTGCTGCATTAATGATGCTACCTTTGATGCACAATATATCCTTAAACATTCCGGCAGCTGCCTCACTGTCCCGGTTACTCCTCTCGGCCGATCTCTCTCATCCTGACCTCGCATGAGGGATACTTTGGCGGCATATTTTGAGTGTCGATCTTGAGCCGCACCGTGGGTGCGTGAGGAACTTTGAAGCGTTCTCTGTTGTTTGTCTGCTTCCCTCCTCACGTCACATGTGGCCTGTGTTTTTGTTGTTTTTCGTGGATGGTGGTGGGTTAGGGACTTTCAAAACAAGAGGAGTCTTGAGGCGGGTTGCGAGCTTACATCTTTCGGGGTTTAAGCCGGACTTTCGAAAGTTGGCAACCCTCTTTCTAGTGTTAGAATCTTGTGTGGGCTAAAGTTTGGAAAGTCCAATTGCTAGAGGACATAGTTTACCTCCGGGCCCATGACAGCACCTAAACATCCGCACCTCTTGCTAACCATATCAAACCACGAGTGTTTAACTAAAACCTCATATCACGTGGTATGCACTGGACCTAAAGCCCAGAAGTGTGTGAGAGTCTAGGCAAAGGAAATGTGTCACAAATCTTGTGTTGTGTGGTATCAATGAATAACAACACAAAATCCAACCATTAAACATGAAATTTTTTACTACTGTGTTTTGCCAAAACACGCAGATTTCGCATCAAAACAGAAACACCAACATGGTGTATAATAATACACATCCAACAAACAAAAGAATGGCAAGTTGGCAGCCCTGCACCACACCCAACTGTGGCGTCCAAAAATCATGCCACCAACACACTCAGAGGTGTTGGTACTGGTGGCCCGGGGACGAATACGCCTGCATTTCAGCACCACTATGCTGGACCTGGAGCTGTGTAGGTTGTTCCTCGCCAGCATAGTGGTGCTGATGTTGGGGGTGGTATGTTGGCCCAGGGAAGTGGGGAGCCATAGGGCGCATGTACAGATGCGGGCGTGGCATCTGGGGGGCTGGGTGGAATGGGCCAGGCACCTGGGGCGTGGTGGCCGGCATGGCTGAACTGCACCACTGTTCTATGGCCGTGAAGCACACGTTAGGATTGTGGGGCGGTCTGGAAGCGTCGATCAATGTTACGATCAACGCCTGCAGACGGCCCATACGGTCCATGGGGACCAGCCGGAGGAGGGGAACAATGCTTCGGACAAAGGGGTCGTTCCCGTCCTCATCAGCGGCTCGCCTTAGATACTCCAGGACACGGGTATCTACCTGGCCAGCTGTGGAGGCCTGTTGAGCACGGGCACGGCGAGTGCGGGCACGCACGGGGCGCTCCTCTGCTGGAGAGGCGACGGCCCCTGCAGACTGCCCAGGGGCGGGCTCCTGGGGTGTCGGCTCTGGGCTGGGCAGCAGGACATTGGCAGCAGGAGGTTCTGGCATAGACTTGCCAACGTCTGTCTCCTCTGCGGTGTCCTCCAAATTGTCGGTGGTTCTAGAAGGAGAAAATAACGTTAGAACAGAATATTGAACAATGCCCACACCAACACGTTGGCAAACAGGACATGGGCAAACACACATTAGACACATGCAAAGGCAGAAACTCTTACGTGCGCATCTCCATGATGTCCTTCAAGAACATCAGCTGCTTGGTATACTTATAGGGTCGCTTGCGAGATGCGCCATCCCCGCTGCGTCCCCTTTCACCCATTTCTCTCCGAAATTGGTCACGGCAGCTCCGCCACCGTGTTTTGATATCTTGGACTGTTGGATTAAAAAACACATAACACGCCATCAGAACTATCACCTCTCACTTCTAAATGATGGGCCCTGCACTGCCAATGACGTGGTACACGGTGATGCGCCTGCTCCACCAAAGTTCCTCGTGCTAATGCGCAGAAGACACATACAGGGCCCCAGGTCTTCTATAGGGATCACAGGCATTGACAGAAAATGCCTGGTACTCACCCAACCGACTGCGGTTACGGGTTCGTGCACTCTCCCACTCCTGCTCGAAAAGGTTCTTGGCGACCACCTCCCAGGCGTCCTCCTTGACCGTCCGGTTGTGGTACGCCTCCGAGCGCGTGTCCCAGATCGCAGGATGTTCCTGGACAAGGAGGATGAGGCGCTCTACGTCCATCCCGCGCGGCATGGCAGAAGATGATTCACACAGAGGAAGATACCTTCACACAGTCTCCAGGCACTCACTAGGCTTGCCCCCTCGCAGTGGAAACGCAGGCACTTCCTGGTTTTTGTTTGCTTTGTCCAGCTTTATAGACTCTTTTTCATGGACATAACAACTCTTGCGTGATTTTCGTGCATGCAACGCAGGAGCGTCCATGTGTCATGCGTTGTTTTCATGCACCCATTGACTTCAATGGGTGCGTGATGCGCGAAAAACGCACGATTTTAGAACATGTCGTGAGTTTTACGCGACGCACACGCACTGCGCAAAAAACACGCGTCGTCTGCACTGCCCCATAGAGTAATATAGGTTCGTACGACACGCGTGAAAAGCACGCGCGTCGCACGCGCGTATATTACGCACGTGTAAATGAGGCCTCATTTTCTGCCCAGTCGAACAACTGAATCCTGGTGGATCTTTTCCGTAAAATGTAAGTCTATGGCAACAGAATGCTACAGGATAATCATCCTGTTGCACCATCCTGTTTGATACCGTTTTCTTGGGGGGGGGGGGGGTGGTTTCATGATAAAAAAGGACTTTTTAACTGAATGATAAAATGTGATGTGAACCTAGCCTTATTGCAGGATGTAATAAATTAGAGCTGCGGTGTCTCGGTGAGCACTTTTTAGCTATAATTTGAACAATGTTGGAGAGGCTCTCTAGAAATACCTAGGCTAGCGAGAGCTTGCTGGAACTGGAACATTTATGCTGCTGAAAGAAAGCTTTTATTGTTGCTCTGTAGCTTCATTACAAGTCTGTGTTTGCTTGTGGCGTTAAAAAGAAAAGAATACGCTTTTCTGTATAACAATTAAGTAATTAGGGTACAGATAAACAGTGGGGGTGTTAGTTGGTATGTAAATGCAGTCGGATACATGCTTTCTTTGTTGCATATCCAATCATCTTAATTTTGTAGAACTACACAGCAAAATTTGTTCTCTGCCTCTATTTACATTCTATTAAGCCAAGAATAGGAATGTGAGCCAAATATTAATTGAGGTTGAACTGCAACATATCCTGAATTATTCAAGCTCCTAAGGCACATTTTTTTTTTCTCTCAAAAGTCTAAGCTGTGAAACTGGTTCAATATTGAAGACCAATGCAACTAGATGAAATTTAGTGAAATGATATTTAATATTTTATTTTGATATTGCCTCTTAAACAATTTAGTTTTTTGGAATATATGAAGATTTATTATAAGGATTTAATACTAATTCAAATTGCCTGAGAAACACTATGTACTGTGGAGCAGCACTCACATAGCCTGCACTTTCACAGAGCTTCAGTCTTCACTTATCCATCACTCAATTTGTCTTAGGTGCACAGTGCCTATCCACGCCATGTTTTTGCCTACGTCAGGCAAATAAAACAAAACTTGAGGTTCAGGTTTGAAGGTGTAAAAAAAAAAAATTTGAGGAGCAGGTTTTAAAAAAATTGGGGCAGGGGGGAATCTTTCTACAACAATAAAATAAGTGCTCAATAGATAGCACTGTTAAGGTGCATCATTGGAGTCCTGGATTCAAATCCATTCACGGACAAAACCTGCATGGAGTCTGTATGTTCTCCTTGTGTTTATATGGATTTCCTTACAAAGTCCAGAAACATACTTATAGGTTTATTGGCTTCCTAGGGAAATTGGTCCTAGCGTGTGTCTAAGAGAAGGAAATTAGAATGTGAACTCCATTGGAAACAGGAACTGATGTGAGTGGTGACAATCTCTGTATAGTGCCGTGGAATATGTTGCTGTTAAAACAGCAATAGGAAATAAAGATAAAATATTTTTTTTAAAAAAAGATAATAAACTTTGCGATATGTTAGAAGCAGGATTTTTAAAATATTTTTTTTTACTTTTCTCATAAGAAATTCCCCAAAAATTTATTTTCCCACTTTACTGGGACAGGTATGGGTGCTTTATACCATGAGATATGAATAAATAGTAGTGTATAGTTTATAAGTGAGTCCAACTATGAGTAAAACATAATTAAAGATGAAGTCATATAGCATAAAATGAAAAATGTTTACCAAAAGTTTTGCTCACCTCATAACCACTATGCTTGATTGCGTTTTTCCTATGCATCTTTGAGAAGCTTGACCGATGCCAAATATGTATGAAAAATCCCAAAGCTGTAGGTGCTCGTAGATCCTCCTAAGCTGATCCTGTGTCGACTGCAGGTTATTGGAACAAAACTGGTGTGTAGAAAAGGCAGATCCAGCACTCAAATATTTAAAATTTCCAATTTTTATTTAGGTCATTTTAAAAACAGGGATAAAACAAAAATCCTGGGACCACGCTTACGCGTTTCAGACCACTAGGGTCCTTAATCATCATGCGATATGTTAGAAGCAGGATTTTGAAAATATTTTTTTTTACTTTTCTCATAAGAAATTCCCCATGTATTTTCCCACTTTACTGGGACAGGTATGGGTGCTTTATACCATGAGATATGAATAAATAGTAGTGTATAGTTTATAAGTGAGTCCAACTATGAGTAAAACATAATTAAAGATGAAGTCATATAGCATAAACTATATACTTTTTGCTTTATACAAAAGCCCAATCCAATATCTATTCATTCATGTGATTGATGATGTAATTATCCCCTGACACCTAGAGGCTTAAGCCAAGTATTTACAATGAAGGTTGGACACATTTAACATATCCAGAATGTAATTGCATTCAAAACATCCTATTAGAATTTATTTTGGGGCATTTTAACTTTTCTTTAGTCTGAAAGGCAATAGCTAAAGGAAGGTAACTTATTATTTCCAGAGATGTATTGGCTGCTGTTAAATAATTGGACCTTGTAATAATATCCTTTGGTTTTTGAGCTACTGTTTATGTAAATTTTAAGGAGAGAGTTGGTCATTTATTTTCATCTGCTTTTACATGCTGACAAAATGTTGATTTTAACAGTTTATTAATGCTCTCATCTATCTCAATAATTCCACAAAAATGCTTTGCTTTTAGTGCTTTTCAGCTAATGTAACGTTACATATTTGGGGATTTCAGTAATCCATTTGTCGGCTATAAGCCGTTTTACCAAAATAAATTCTAAAGTTAAAATATATTTTAAAAAATCTTCTGTTGTGTATAAGGGTTTTTTGTGTGAACTATTGTAGATGTAGAAAAGGAGTTTGATGAGGATTACATCATAACCAGAGAGTCCATGAGCCGTGATATACCAATACTATACAAAAAGCTCTGGACATATTGGGCTATTGTATCAATGGGTATACATGATAAGACTATCCAGTTTCACAAATGTAATATTTTTACAGTATCAATGCTTTTTATAAGGCTCTGTTTACACCCGTGTTAATGGGATCCTTCGGGCCTTAGGGTCTTCAGCACTATTCTTACCATCAAAATACTGCAAGCCCAACAGACCCCATTAAATTTAATAAGGATTTACTGGTATACATTTTAAAAAGAATCTGACATTGCTCTCATGGCTCTGTTATTAACAGAAACCATGTCATTGCACGGCTGTATTATGGTATGCATGTGCTCTCCACTGTAAGTTCGTATGACTCTGATTTCATATGGAGGCATACAGTGTTGTTTTCTGTCAGATTCTTACAAAATAGTAACGTCCCATCAGACTCTATATGCATGGTGGTGTTCTCCACTTTGCCACTGGAGGAGAATATCTCTGTACACACAGAGTCCAATGGAGCCTTTATGGCAGTCTGTACCGCAGTACACAGAGGCTATAGGGCGCCATACTATGGAGCCATAAGGCGTAACTTGAAGCTCCTGGGCCCCAATGCAAAATCTATAACAGGGCCCCCACCTACCATATATCATTTATAATACTGGTGTCTTCTTGTGCAGCTTAGGGGCTTTTGAGCCCCCTCAGGCTCCAGTGCCCGGGTGCGACTGCGACCTCTGCACCCCCTATAGCTACACCCCTGCTCTGTGCAAACGGCTTTGCCATGTGCATGAGCCCTAAGTCTGCCCTAAAAAAATACAATATATTCTTCTGAATGTTTAGAACTGTTATTTCACGTTTTTTTCATTATAATTCGTTATATGTACCACAATATCTGATCAATAGGACTAGTGAATGAAAATATATTGCAATCCATTTCTCTAAATTGATCAATCTGTAGATTGTAAGCTCATCATATAGATTGTAAGCTCGTATGGACTCCTACCTATTGTTCTTCAGCTGTCTATGCCACACTGTTTTTTTGTAATTGTTAGAATTTTATGCTATAAAAAGCGCTATTGAATTTGACGGCGCTATATAAATAACTAACATCTATCTTTAAAATTGTTCTCCTTTTATATGCAAACAAACCCGATCTCGCGTACGCATTGAAAATTTTACTAACACCCTATTATTTAATAGTGAGTCCAGTATTAAATTGGAGTATTATTGTTTGCTTACTAAAGAAATCTTGAGGATGTACATGTAAAGCATAGCAGAATAGAGAGTTGGATTTGTGTAAAATCAACATTACAGCCCAACTCAACTAAATACAGTTTTGTAATGATTTTCCAAAAATCGTAACATGTGGACTACTGGTTGTACAGATTTCAGCTTCCTGGACTTAAAGGAAAAGTGTCACCACAAAAAAAATGTTCATGTCAGTTTAATGTTAGTGTTTTATTAAAAACGTTTTTATTTATTTGTGTGTTTGTGTGTTACTTTTTTCTATTTTTTCACTTTTTCTTCCCTATGGGGGCTGCCATTTTTTTTTCCATTTCTGTATGTGTCGATTAACGACACATACAGACATGGAATACGGCAGCCACAGTCCCATAGGGACTGCGAACGGGTCCCCTCCCATCCACTTCTGTGTACGCCGTCTGTGTGGGAACTGCGCATGCGCCGCTCCCACACAGTCCAATTTGGAATGCGCGCCGTCCGGCGCCATTTTCCTGTAGACCGGAAGTCGCGGCCGGACAGTAAGATTACTACTTCCGGTCGCGGCTTCCGGACTTGTGCACTTAGACCAGCGGCAGCAGACGGAGCGGACGGGCCGGAGGGAGCCGCGGCGGCAGGAGCAGGTAAGAGATTTCTATGTATGTTCGTGTTTGTGTGTGTTTACTACTGTATGTAAACCTACTACACTGTGTGTTAGCTCAAAAAATGGTGACACACAGTGTAGGAGGTTAGACCGTTCAATCCCCTCGTTTATCCCGGCACTAGCCAGGATAAAGGAGGGGGGGGGGGATTCTCAGAGCTCACTAGAGCGAGTGCTTTTTTCCCAATTTTGCAGCAAAAAGCAATGTGGTTGCTTTACCACATGCAATGCTGCAATTTTGGGAATAGCTCCATCTAGTGACCAGCAATGGGAAATATTATAAATTAGAATCTAATTCAGGTTGTAATTGAAGGTATGGTTTAACCCCTTAATGACCAGCCTATTTTAGACGTTAATGACCAAGCCATTTTTTACGTTTTTCCATCGTCTCATTCAAAGAGCTATACACTTTTTATTTTTGCGTCGACATAGCTGTATAAGGTCTTGTTTTTTGCGGGACAAGTTGTAATTTTTAATAGCATCATTTTGGGTTACATAGAATTTATTGATTAACTTTTATTAACTTTTTTTTGGGGGGAATAGAAAAAAAGCAGCAATTTTGCCACACTTTTTTGCGTCCTAAATTTACGCCGTTTACTGTGTGGTATAAGTAACACAATAACTTTATTCAGCTGGTTGTTGCGATTGCAACGATACCAAATTTGTATAGTTTTTGTATGTTTTACTACTTTTACACAGTGAAAACACTTTTTTTTTTCAAAATTATTTGTTTTTGTGTCTCCATATTTGAAGAGCCGTAACATTTTTATTTTTTTGCTGATGCAATTGTAGGAGGGCTTTTCTTTGCGGCACGACTTGTAGTTTTTATCGGTACCATTTTGGAGTAGATGCGACTTTTTATCACATTTTTTTTAAGGCTGGATTCAAAGATACAGCAATTTTTGCATGTTTTTTTATTTTAATCTTTACGACGTTCACTGTGTGGGTCAAATTATGTAATAAGTTTATAGTTGGTGTCGTTACGGACGCGGCAATACCAAATATGTGTAACTTTTTTACTTTGTTTTGTTTGTTAATAATAAAGCATTTTGTAAGGGGGAAAAGTGGGTTTTTCATTTTTTTTTTTTCACTTTTTTTTTTTCCACTTTTTATGAAACTTTTTTTTAAACTTTTTTACTAGTCCCACTAGGGGACTTCACTATGCGATCCTCCGATCGCATTTATAATACACTGCAATACTTCTGTATTGCAGTGTATTATGCCTGTCCGTGTAAAACGGACAGGCATCTGGTAGGCCATGCCTCCGGCATGACCTAGCAGGCATTCACCCCAGGCAGACCCGGGGGCCTTTATTAGGCCCCCGCCTGCCGTTAGAGAGACAGACACTCGGCGATCTTATCGCCGTGTGTCAGTGGGAGAGAGTGGGAGCTCCCTCCCTCTCTCCAAAACCACTCAGATGCGGTGCACGCTATTGAGCACCGCATCTGAGGGGTTAAACAGGTGAGATCGATAATTATATTGATCTCACCCGGTCGAGCAGGGACGCCCCCAACCCTCAGCTGCCTCTGGCAGCTAAGAGCAGAGAGATTACATATATATATTGTCATGTAGGGTTCGTGGACACACTGGGCCGTACCTCCTTGGCGGTATGGCAGCTGGCCAACTGAGGCGCAGGTCAGAGCCTATAGTTTTTATAGGGTACCTGTGGCCGCTCGG
Organism: Rhinoderma darwinii; assembly: GCF_050947455.1. NCBI lineage: Eukaryota > Metazoa > Chordata > Amphibia > Anura > Rhinodermatidae > Rhinoderma > Rhinoderma darwinii. The sequence continues at coordinate 36,198,499 of NC_134693.1, forward strand.
ACAGTAGCAAGGCAGGCTTAGCAGGAACTAGGCAGCAGGTAGACGTCATGCATGGAGAAGCAGGACAGGCGTGGTATACAGCACAGCATGGCTACAGCTAAGCATGGCACTAGATCAGGATCCAGGTTACAGGATACAGGAACAGGGAACACTCGGAGCAGAAAACACTAGGGGACCATTTGCAAAACAGACTTGGAATACAACAACAAAGCTCAGGCGTGGGAGGATGGGGCTGGTACCTTCTTATAGCCCAGGGTGCTCTGGAGCAATTAGCTCAATCACCAACTTGTGTGCGCTCTGGCTTCTTAAGTCTGGACTGAGCTCGTGAGCGCACCCTGGTGGTCACTGTGAAGCAGGATGGCCGTATGTGCAGACATCTCTTGAGAGAAGGGCGACGACTGGACGGAAGGAGTTCGTGGTCAAAGACCACGGACATTACACACACACATATACACAAATATATACATATTTTTATATTTATTTATATATTTTTTTACTGAAACAGTGTATCAGTGTGTTGGGTGCAACTTTATAATTACTTTTTATTAAAAATTATTTTAACTTTTTCAAATACAGATGCTTTGTATCCGGTAAACAGACCAGCTGTAGCTAGCTCTGAAACCTGTATCCGTCAGGTTAGCTGGACTGACGGGTTAAGTGACAGCGGATTCTGCGTGTCTGACATGCAGGATCGAGCTGTTATCGATCACATCTAAGTTCATAACCTAGGTGTGATAGATAACAGCTCGATCCTGCATTTCAGAGACACGTATGACAGTGGCGTAAGTACCGCTATAGCAGCCGTAGTGGCTGCTACGGGGCCTACAGCATGAGGGGGCCCGTGCCACCCGCCGGCACGGCCCCCCCCCCATGGCCGGAGGCTCCGCTAGCAGCTGCTATGACTGCTGCAGCGCGACGCCACTGAAGGGGTTGTTCCTACAAAATACATGCATCCCCTATCTGTGATCGCTGGGACGCACAGAACCGACAGTCCCCCCGAAGTTCTCCATGACAAACCTCGGACTTCCGGGGTCTGCAGCTCCATAGAATTGACTTGCGCACCGGTCGCGCTTGTGCGCATGCGTAACCAGCGCTCCTTTCATTTTTAGTTAACTGCGCAGACGCCGGAAGTCCGAGGTTTGTCATGGAGAACTTCGGTGGACCTTCGGTCCCATGTTCTCCTTATCGCTGCCAGCGATCACACATGTATCCCCTATCCTGTGGATAGGGGATACAACTCTTTTGTAGGACAAACTATAGGCCGTTTTTTTTTGGGGGGGTGCTATATGGTGTTATCTACAGGGGGGGCTGTATGGCGTGATCTCCAGGGGGTCTGTATGGCATTATCTACAGTGGGGTCTGTAATGCATTATCTACAGGGGGGACTCTGTATGGCGTTATCTACAGGGGGGACTCTGTATGGCGTTATCTACAGGGGGGACTCTGTATGGCGTTATCTACAGGGGGGTCTGTATGGCGTTATCTACAGGGGGGGTCTGTATGGCGTTATCTACAGGGGGGACTCTGTATGGCATTATCTACAGGGGGGACTCTGTATGGCGTTATCTACAGGGGGGTCTGTATGGCGTTATCTACAGGGGGGTCTGTATGGCATTATCTACAGGGGGGTCTGTATGGCGTTATCTACAGGGAGGGTCTGTATGGCGTTATCTACAGGGGGGTCTGTATGGCGTTATCTACAGGGAGGGTCTGTATGGCGTTATCTACATGGGGGTTTGTGGCTGTAAGACGTTATCTACAGGCGGGCTGTATGGCGTTATCTACAGGGGGGCTGTATGGCGTTATCTACAGGGGGGCTGTATGGCGTTATCTACAGGGGGGATTTGGGGCTGTAAGACGGTATCTACAGGGGGGCTGTAAGGCGTTATCTACAGTGGGCTGTGTATGGCGCTATCTACAGGGGGCTGTGTATGGTGCTACATATAGGGGGCACTGTGTGGTGGAATCTATAGGGAGGCACTATCTACAAGGGGGGGGGTTGTGTGATAAATGGAGCATTCTTTGACGAAAGCAAAGTTTGAAGGAGAAAATTATTATTTCAAATAAAAATCATTATTTCTAACCTTGTCAATGTCTCGACTATATTTTCTAATCATTTTGCAACTCATTTGATAAATATAAGTGTGAGTTTTCATGGAAAACACAAAATTGTCTGAGTGACCCTAAACTTTTGAACAGTAGTGTATATATATATAATGTTTTCAAAGGTGTGCATGGCCTTGAAAGACTTTATCACCATTGTGCACCTCAAATGTCCAATATTCTGTAATTTCTGTACCGTGCATCAAGTGTAGGAATGATTTATTTAGTATATCCACTTCACTCTGATGAAAGTTCAAACCGGAACAATATTCTACCTGCCTTTATACAACACAGCCATGCCAAATGAAAATATCTGCACTGTACACATGTAGCAGATGCGAATTTGTAAATACTGCAGAGCCAGATTGTTATTAGTCATGATAACGTGTTGCATGTGGTCAAACAAATGACAAATTCAGCTCTGGTATATATGTACATGAACAAACTTAGGTCTGCATTACGTTTTTGTTTTTTTACTATACCTGTAACGACGCAATGCATTTTACATGATTTACCCAGCTCTCGGTTAGAATGCATTAACCAATATGCCCACTACCATAAAGCTGTGGAAGTGTAATAAAACCTCTAATGTACCCATGACGCTTTGCATCTAATTTTGTCATCTCTTTAATGCCTCCTTTTCAGGCGTGTTTTCTGCCAGTACTTACCAGTTTGCCAACTGCACACACTGCCTCCCAGACATCAGACAAAAATTCTGCAAGACTGCTGTGCAAGCGTACGCTAATTAACCATCAGCTTAATTAGACAATTTACTGTGTAATTAGCAGCCAATTAGTCAACACCTCTCAGATCTTATTGACTGCTGTGACAGCCTACTCTACTTTGCACATTCCAATACACAAGTTACCTTGCTCGTCACTATTCAGCCCCTTCTAGCAAAACGCAGGACAGTCAACAGTGATTATTCCCACAGCTCTACAAACAAAGTAGAAGATAAATCAATACTTTCCTTTTCCAATTATTGTATTGTTTACCGGATTCCATTTGGCACGGCCATACAAAGGCTTAATGCCAAACATTATTATTGCTGTTGTTGTTTTAATGACCTTTTATCTTGACCTAATAAAAGTTAACCTTACAGATAAATGGCTGGAGCTGAATTTATTGAAGATTATAAATTACCAGTAAAGTTTTGACATTTACCACAATAGAGAATAGAATGATTAAAATCCAGCAATTATCCTTATTAAACAATAACTGATTACAGGAAGGATTAGATCTGCTTAAATTACATATTACATATCTGTGCAATGATCTAGTACAAAACAAGGTTTCTCCATATGCATTTTGCAGGCGATAAAGTTTCCAATTTATTTTTTAATGATTTTGTTTCTTACTCTATATTGAAAAATATCAGAACCTTAGCAGTCAGGACACATGTCGTTGACGTATAATGGGTCCATCATCTATCCATCAGGATACAGAAAAGAGTAGTACAGAAGACTATCTTATTCCTGACATAAAAAAGAAACAACACAAACTTAAATGGACAGTAACTTTTCAAACAACTTATCCTGATCTACTAGTATACCTTATATAGTTCAACTTTTTAATTTACTTACTGTTAAAATTTAGTTGTGTATCCATGCAAATTCTGTGTGAAGTTACTGTCACTAGGTGTCTCCTTTCCTCTGTTATCTGCTGTCCAACGCCTGATGTCAAGCAAAATCCGTCCCTAATTACAGTGCAGAATTGATGGGCTGCAGAAGGTGGGGTGTATCTCTTCACCGCCTGCCTATACAAGTCTATGGAAAGGGGAGGGGGAAGAGGAGGAGGGAGCTGAAAGCAAGTGAGTCAGCAACAGACTGGAAGCATACAAGTCTATGGAGGGGTGAGGGCTCAGCAAAGGGAGGAAGCTGGAGCAGGATGAGAAAGATACAGGCTGCTGGTAAGATTCCTATCTCTCGCCAGTGCTGGATTCTCAGCTACACCGCTCATTACTGCTGTATAATCTCTTACATGCTGCTGCAGAGATAAGAACAGCAGGATTCTTCAGTTTGGAAAAATATGAAAATTAGAATGAGAGTCTGCACAGGGGAAAACTGGTAATCAATGCAGAATACAAGTCATATAATTGCCAGAATTAGTGTTATTCCTCATGTACACATACTTGACAGCTTATTTTGAAAAGTCACCTGGAAAGTTAGGTAAGCTATAATGGAACAGTAGCAGTAATGTGAATAGAGCCTAAGGCATACTCAGTTTGTGATATAAGAAGTAAAGGGCCACAAATTTCTGATTAAGGCCGTTTTCACAGGGTTGCAATAGGGTTTATATTACAGCCTCAACCCTCCAACCCAAACAGTTTAACTGAACCAAAGATCAACATAGAACCTTACGCTGATCTAAGTTTGATTCAATTGAGCTCTAGGGGGCTGGATTTTTGCAATCATAATATGAACCGTAAAATGTCACCGTATTAGATCTACGTGAAACTGGTATAAGCCTCATGCACACAGTCATATGCGAGAGCCATAATATGGCACACATAGAGGTGCATGGGGCCTTTCTGTACCTCCATATGACTCTGATTTTATACACAGTTTTTTGTTGTTGTTGAATTCAATTTGAGTCGAACAGAAAAAAGTCATGGCATGCTGCCTCAGAAGCCGTATGTATGGAGCTAATCTCCTCTAGCAGCATTGAACTTATAAAGTATCCATACAAGTCTATGGGGCCTTTACTGTAAAACATTGAGGCATATGGGGTTTCATTCTGTTGGAATCAAACAGAATTCTAAACAAATATATATATATTATAGTGTTACATACGGAGATATTCTTTCCTAGACAAATTTCTTTATTGCTTCTAGGGAAAACCTATGCCTATGGCTTTGTGTTGAGCCATCAGGACATCTTCTGCCGCTGTACATGCTCTGCTGTGTACATGAATCATAATTGTGCAAATAAGAATAATATCCACACTAGAATATATTTTTGTAAATTATGAATACTAAAGTCCTCATTAGATCACAAATATCCTTATTTATAACAAATGTTATACAATAATATTTATAGTTACATAATAATAAATGGTTATAAAATTAGCAAAATGTATTTTCTATTAAATAGGGTATTCTATTTATGTATGTACAATATATATGCATCCATCCATCCATCTGTATATCTATCTCTATATCTATCTATCTATCTATCTATCTATCTATCTATCTATCTATCTATCTATCTATCTATCTATCTATCTATCTATCTATCTATCTATCTATCTATCTATCTATCTATCTATCTATCTCATATCTATCTATCTCATATCTATCTATCTATCTATCTATCTATCTATCTATCTATCTATCTATCTATCTATCTATCTATCTATCTATCTATCTATCTATCTATCTATCTATCTATCTATCTATCTATCTATCTCATGTCTGTCTGTCTGTCTGTCTGTCTATCTATCTATCTATCTATCTATCTATCTATCTATCTATCTATCTATCTATCTATCTATCTATCTATCTATCTATCTATCTATCTCATGTCTGTCTGTCTGTCTGTCTATCTATCTATCTATCTATCTATCTATCTATCTATCTATCTATCTATCTATCTATCTATCTATCTATCTATCTATCTATCTATCTATCTATCTATCTATCTAATGTCTATTATCTATCTATCTATCTATCTATCTATCTATCTATCTATCTATCTATCTATCTATCTATCTATCTATCTATCTATCTATCTATCTATCTATCTATCTATCTATCTATCTATCTATCATCTATCTATCTATCTATCTATCTATCTATCTATCTATCTATCTATCTATCTATCTATCTATCTATCTATCTATCTATCTATCTATCTATCTATCTATCTATCTATCATCTATTTATCTATGACTGCCTATCTAGTTACAGTGGAATAGGTATTGAACTTCCTTCCCAAGTCGATAATTTATGTATTGTATTTTAGTATTGAGGAATTATCTAGAGACTTGCGATCCATTGCAGTGTCTTTTATCACCATGTAGGAGTTTTCTAAAGGGCACGGTGGCATTTCTGCATAGTTTCACACAGAGAAAATAGCTCCATTTAATAAGTCCATCAGGTGTTTAATTGTTTAAAGTCTCTATCAGGAAGAAGCAAAACTGCAGACTAGAGAACAGATTAGTGAACAAGATTTTTCTAATGTGTACGAGGAACTTTTAGCCCTTGGGGAAAAAAAACACTTAAAGTGGAACTATTCCAAAATATATATACATGCTTACCACATTGAAGAAAAAAAAATTGGCCGATTGGAACATGCTGTGTGAGTTCAGTTAACAAATTTTATTGCCTTTTTAAATGTGTCCTGTTATGTAGGTATTGCAGGCTCATTCATTGTATTATCCACAGAAAAGGTGATGCATTATAGATTGGTGGAGTCTTAACGCTGCAACGTCCACTGATCGATCAAACAGGGGACCATGTAAGCATGATTGGCGGTTTCCATACGTCCTATAAACTTTGAGTGGATTAACGCGAAGACTTGGCCCACAGCGTTCGTCCATAGGAGGAAGAATGACGGTCCCAAATTCTAGTAATTAGAGGTTGTGCACCCAGGTCTGACATTTATCATCTATTATATGGATAGGTTTGAAATGTTGATAGCCCTGCTCGTCTAGTATAATATCATTAAGGCTCACCTCCCACAATCGCAGTCCATAGAAGGAAGAACAGGAAAGGAGGTCCCTCATTCTAGAAATTAATTGTTGTCCCAGAAATTGGGCATCACCAGTCTTCCAATTATCTCCTATCCACAGGATAGGGGATAAATCTTTAAAAGTGTTATGTGTCAAGTACAATAACATTAAGAATGCCTTATCCTAGTCTGAGAAGTTAAAGTAATTTGGAAATTACATAAATATAAAGGGTTAGGACGGATGCACATATTCAGGCCCACAGGCCTTAACACACTTACAATATTCCTTAATGTTTAAAATCAGGGCAAGTAGAAAAAAAAAACAAACGGAAAGATATTCCCAATCCACTCCTGGCCATATGGCCATATTATAGATCCATAATACGGTGCTCATGGACTTACAGAATTCATGAGAAAAAAAATTGTGCCGGGTTCCAATGCATGCCATATTATGGAGAACTTTTGCTTTTATAGACATTGCCCACAGAGGCACCATACGTTGGTACACTGAGTACAGCTCTGCAATCTAGGACCATAGAGTTTATGTGCCGCTGTATAGGTTTTTCAGCATTTGCCCATACCAGGCAGAATGATAGAGCGACAGGTGGAGCATTTAATAGAAAACATAGTTTTAATAAAATATCTCAGGGAGTTTCTGCTTGGTGGCTACCTTCTGGCTTGTTCTTGGTATCTCCTATATGTGTTTAAGGAGAAACCTGTCAATCAAACTCAGCCGGGCAGTGCTCTATAGAGAAACATAGTTTAGTATAATCAGGGCACCGGTCACTAGATCATGGTGCCCGTGGTAAGGGCAGCATAAACATGCAGACAGGTTCCCTTTAACATCAATGCACTTCTTAGGACCTTTAACACCATAGGTCTTAAATAATTATCTTATTTATTCTCCTTTATAGATACCTGTATCTGAAAGTAGAGATCTTCTTAAAAGTACCAGTTTCAGATGTTTTCAAAGGATGAATTCAATCTTCCCTCTACATATGACCTATTTGTCAATATACAGTATATCAAGCCTCTACCGAAATGTAAGCAGAAAATAACAAAGGGGCACAGTTATCTGTGATGAAGACTCCAAACAGATACTTCCTTTAATAGTTCAATAGTTTTGTAACCATTATCAATAACAATACATACAGTATAATACAAATATGCTAATTACATATATATATACACTACCGTTCAAAAGTTTGGGGTCACCCAGACAATTTTGTGTTTTCCATGAAAACTCACACTTATATTTATCAAATGAGTTGCAAAATGGCTAGAAAATATAGTCAAGACATTGACAAGGTTAGAAATAATGATTTTTATTTGAAATAATAATTTTCTACTTCAAACTTTGCTTTCGTCAAAGAATGCTCCATTTGCAGCAATTACAGCATTGCAGACCTTTGGCATTCTAGCTGTTAATTTGCTGAGGTAATCGGGAGAATTTTCACCTCATGCTTCCAGAAGCCCCTCCCACAAGTTGGTTTGGCTTGATGGGCACTTCTTGCATACCATACGGTCAAGCTGCTCCCACAACAGCTCTATGGGGTTGAGATCTGGTGACTGCGCTGGCCACTCCATTACAGATAGAATACCAGCTGCCTGCTTCTTCCCTAAATAGTTCTTGCATAATTTGGAGGTGTGCTTTGGGTCATTGTCCTGTTGTAGGATGAAATTGGCTCCAATCAAGCGCTGTCCACAGGGTATGGCATGGCGTTGCAAAATGGAGTGATAGCCTTCCTTATTCAAAATCCCTTTTACCTTGTACAAATCTCCCAGTTTACCAGCACCAAAGCAACCCCAGACCATCACACTACCTCCACCATGCTTGACAGATGGCGTCAGGCACTCTTCCAGCATCTTTTCAGTTGTTCTGCGTCTCACAAATGTTCTTCTGTGTGATCCAAACACCTCAAACTTCGATTCGTCTGTCCATAACACTTTTTTCCAATCTTCCTCTGTCCAATGTCTGTGTGCTTTTGCCCATATTAATCTTTTCCTTTTATTAGCCAGTCTCAGATATGGCTTTTTCTTTGCCACTCTGCCCTGAAGGCCAGCATCCCGGAGTCGCATCTTCACTGTAGACGTTGACACTGGCGTTTTGCGGGTACTATTTAATGAAGCTGCCAGTTGAGGACCTGTGAGGCGTCTATTTCTAAAACTTGAGACTCTAATGTACTTGTCTTGTTGCTCAGTTGTGCAGCGGGGCCTCCCACTTCTCTTTCTACTCTGATTAGAGCCTGTTTGTGCTGTCCTCTGAAGGGAGTAGTACACACCGTTGTAGGAAATCTTCAATTTCTTGGCAATTTCTCGCATGGAATAGCCTTCATTTCTAAGAACAGGAATAGACTGTCGAGTTTCACATGAAAGCTCTCTTTTTCTAGCCATTTTGGGAGTTTAATCGAACCCACAAATGTAATGCTCCAGATTCTCAACTAGCTCAAAGGAAGGTCAGTTTTATAGCTCCTCTTAACAGCAAAACTGTTTACAGCGGTGCTAACATAATTGCACAAGGGTTTTCAAGTGTTTTCTAATCATCCATTAGCCTTCTAACACAGTTAGCAAACACAATGTACCATTAGAACACTGGAGTGATGGTTGCTGGAAATGGGCCTCTATACACCTATGTAGATATTGCATTAAAAACCAGACGTTTGCAGCTAGAATAGTCATTTAGCACATTAACAATGTAGAGTGTATTTCTGATTAATTTAATGTTATCTTCATTGAAAAAAACTGTGCTTTTCTTTCAAAAAGAAGTCAATTTCTAAGTGACCCTAAACTTTTGAATGGTAGTGTATATATATATATATATATATATATATATATATATATATATATTTATATATATATATATATATATATATATATATATATATATATTATATATATATATATATATATATATATATATATATATATATATATATATATATATATGTATATATATGTTGGTCTATACTTTAATGGGCTTTTGATATGAAGAAACATTGCACGAATATGTTTTCATTGCTTCTATTTGCCACAGCTCGTTGATCAGCGCTCGTTTGCTCCTTTCACAAGGAGCTAGTATGAGTACGAGCGCTCGTTACTCCGATCGCTCGTCCCCATACATTATTATTATCATGTCGGTAAAATGTCTCCCTGTTTTAGGGAGATGTGCTGCCGACAATGATAATCGTTTTGGCATTTAAAAAGATGCAATCAGCCGATGGACAAGCTTTATCACACAGGACAATTATTGGGAACGAGCATTATGTGTAGCCTCATTTGCCCGATAATTGGCCAGTGTCAAAGGGCCTTAAGACTGACATTGACAAAATCTAACAGTTTTACCTCCACAAGAAACCTGTTCAGACAACTTAGAAGGAAGGTTCTGACATGAATGGTAATGTTTAGTTGTAAAACTGTAAAAGCACTTGATATTTTAACGATTAAACACTTGGTAAACAGATTTTTGTAACATAATCACACTAATTATGCACAGAATTTGGAAGAGATTATCTTTCCCTTATGACCTTCTTAAACTGATGCAGTTTCAGCTGATTTAAGCAAGCTTCACATGGAAGAAAGTCATATTTCTCCTCAGCTTACCAAAGATCCAATTAATCAATAAGTAATTGCTTTTAAATAAACTGTTAGACTATCACTGGTGTTAGAAAAGTAAATTCTATATTACTGCAGCATTAATCAAGAAAATACAGAAAATTAAAGAAACCTAAAAAAAAAAATATTTAAAAATTTATAGTATAGATTCTTTCAGAAGAAAATCCCTACGTATCCCTAATTTGTGAACGGCTGATATTATAAAGCTGGCTATTAATCTAATGGTTGTTTGATATAATGATTGCTACAGTGAACTACTCTTTTAAACACAAGGCCAGACATACAATGCTAACAGCGTATATAGAGCCCAAGTAGTTCAATGTAGCACTCATTATGGCATCCATAGAGCTCCATTAACTCACTGAAGTAAAAACGGTATACCACACTGTATTTTGAATGTTTTGTTTTCTATACGCGATGTCTAACATTGTATGCCTATACAGTGGCAAATGTCGGAGCCTTCCATCAGAGGTAAATGTTAAGAAATACTTCCGAAGTATACCTCCGATGAAAGTCTCAAACACAGGGTGAGTAGAGCCTCACCCCCTTCTACATTGAAAAGGGTGAAATCCATGGTGAACATCCAGAACAGAATGAGCATGCTTTGATTTTCGTGTGGAAAATGTTCTGCGGCGTGTGCATAAGATTGGTTCAAATCTTATGTACCAGTCTGTGATTGTAATCCACTGTTGATTTTCCACACGGATATTCCACAGCATTTCTGTCTCGTGTTAAGAAATTAATCAGCAGAAAATTTCGGACATTTTTAGATTAAAAAGACAAATGGTAATTAAAATGGACATTTACTTCAAATGAGCTCAGGAGTGCAAGTTGTATTCTAATCAGCATACCTAATAAACGATAAAGATATAGCCCCAAAGCATGAGGTTGCACTAGGACTATATTGTGATGAAAATATGTCATGTTCTAAATCCTGTCAGGTACAGCATTGCATGGAAACTTGTACAGATCCAATTCACAATTTACATCAATATTCATAACTTCCACCATTAGAACCAGGTAGGGCATAGATATTAATCGGGATTATGACTTGGATCTACTCCATGTCTGGACCTGACAGAAATCACAAAGGGGCTTTCTGTTATCAAACTCTTTATTAACATTCTATAAGGGCACACATACAATAATGGGAAGGATAATTCATTTTAGAACTACAATTGGAGAAAGATAACTGGCCTATATATATATACAAACTAATTAAAATGGTACTCATACACATTGGAGAACATTTATCAAAACAAGCATAAAAAAGGGGCTCAGTTATCTTTATCAACCAATCAGACTTAAGCTCTCATTTTTCAGAGGTCCTTAAAAATTAAAGCAGCAACCAATAAATTTTAGGCAGTGGCTCAGCCGACCGGGTTTAAATAACACACTGACTGATGACATCATCAGGTCATGCAGTGGAACAGTAGGGAAGGGACAAGCCCAGACAGAAAATGTTGGCGCAAATACAAGAGTAAAATATTATAACTAATAAGTGGTATAAGGAAGAGAAAAGTATCCAGTATGCCTAGATAGATGCACCAAATGTATCGTATCATACAGCATGCACCACTTTGGCGCATTATGTGACTGCCCTGTTCAAGTTTACGCTGTCTAAAACTTAAACAGTATTAGTTAATCTGTCTCAATGTTCTCATGCCTTTTTCCAGCTTGGCAGGAATTCCATCCTCAAATGAGTTTCGTGTAGGATTTTATAATTCATTGAGGCTCAATCTTTTTTTTTTTTCTTCAACATTGATGGTCTCCTATTTATATCCCTTAATTTTTAAAAATATTAAAGTCCGTCCCTGTGTAATTACATTTATGTTTGATCTTTTTTCTTATTTTTAATAACTCATGTTCCTTTTCTTTGTACCATCTCTCCCTTATCTGGGGTTAAACAGGTTATTTGCTTTTGTAAACTAAATTTTTAAGAATTCAGAGTTAATAGAGGGGAATCCAAGATTTAGGATGCTCATCTATTAGCCAGAGCAAAGAGCAGCTGCAAAAAGCGTCTATTACTCTGAAGGACCAGGGACGTTCGTACATTTCATGGACAGTACACTGATTTCAATGAGCACTGTGTAATGCTTAATATTCATTGTTATAGCGCTGCCTGAGAAGTGAACATTTGCTGCTGGGTTCCCAAATATTTCACAATTGACGGCTGTTATTCGCAGAGCATGACACCCTATAAACAGCTTGTGACCAGGGGACAATTTTCATAATCGTTTTTATCTCACCCGTTTCTATTTGTAACATGTTCAAATGTAGACTAACTTTTCAAACAACTTATGCTGATCTAATAGTATACCTAATCTAGATTACTTTTTAATGTCTATGAAGCGGGGAGGGGGTAGCAGGAAGAGGGAACAGAGTGAGAGCCACAGATACAGATGCTGCAGCCCATGCAAGTCTATGGAGAGGAGAGGGGAAAGCAGGAACAGAATGAGAAATACACACACAGAATGGCAAAGAAACTGCAGCTTACTGGTAAGTGTTAAATCTCACCGCTGTGCTGGAATATCAGCTACACCACATTACTGCTGTATAATCTCCTAAATGCTGCTGCAACTACTATATATGTGATAGATAGGAGAGCAGGATTCTGTGTGCAGTGTATAGCAGACACAATATAAGTTAGGCTCCACCAACTAGCTCAGAGAAAACTCAGAATTATAGAGAGAACCTGCAGAGGGGAAAACTGCTCAAAATAAAAGCAGAATACAGGTCATTTAATGGCCAGAAATAGTGTCATTCCTCATGCACACATGTATGCCAGCTTATTTTGAAAAGTCACCTGAAAAGTTACCTACGCTTAAAGTCGTTTGGTCTCTCTTACACACCATTTAGCCTTCAATTTGAACTTTTTACCTTGCCTCATTTATACCATCTAATGAATTTAGTATTAGAATGGTCAAAAAGATTGCTTTCCTACATTACTTGTTATTAATTTTCTTAATACCCCTTAAAAGGATTGTCTCAGAATAAAAATGTATGGCATATTGCAAGGATATGTCACCAATGTCTAATCGGCAGGGATCTGCTGTGAACCCTGTTGATTACTAGAAAAATGTAAGAGTGGCCTTGGGAAAGTACTGTGCCACTTTGTCCACACTGGAAAACATGCGATAGAAGCTGATAGAAGACTAAGTGGCACTGCGCTTTCATGGTGCCACTGCCACTCCATTCAATTGAACAGAACGGTAACAGAAGAGACAATTCTATCTTTTCTGCTGCCTGTGGCTGTTCTACATCACTAGCAGTCTCCTCCTACTCTTGCAGATTCGCCATTGCCTTGTACTCCCCTAGTATTTGTGGTGCAGCGATTAAGCCGGGCAGAGTACACCTCGCTGCACGGTGCGTGCCCAAGTAGTACAGAGCAATGGCACATCCGAGAAAGTTGGAAAAAATGGTAGTGATGTATAAAAGCAATCAAGCATGAACAGGTAGGTTTGGAGGCAGGATTGTGTGACTCTTTAGGATAGCAGCACATGACCCTTTAATGAATAATTAGCATATAGTGTGCACCATTTTTAAAGTTGATTTTATAGATTTTGCTGCATCTGAAAAAAAACATACAAGGGAATGTTTGGAAATATTGTCAGGTCATGTTTTACCACATGGTGGCGGTTTAAGGGGTTCAAACTACCTGAATGGTTCCTATTAAATATACAATGAATTGAAAACAATTCCATCTTTCCCGCAATTTTGTTATTATAAATAAATCCTATATAATTACAGCTCCAGAACCAAGCTCATACATAAATACAGCAACAGAACCAGCTCAGTGCATAAATACAGCAACAGAACAAAGCTCAGTACATAATTACAGCACCAGAACAAAGCTCAGCACATATATACAGCACCAGAATAAAGCTCAGTACATAAATACAGCACCAGCAAAAATACAGCTTAGTTTGGTGCAACCCCTGCCGTATAGGTTTGTATGGCGTAAAACTACAGCTCCCAGCATGGTCCGAACTATGGTAAGGATATGCTGGGAGTTGCTGTTTCACAAAAAAAAAAATCATACCACCCATTCCCTCGCTGCAGATCATATAGTTACTACAGTTCTGATCAGAGGCAGAATAAACATTTACATTAAGTGACTCACAGGTGATGTCTTCTCAGATTTTAGTTGTTCTTTTTCTCTTTTCTTCTCCAACCGGTCCAAACCTATATATGACTTCTCCTGGCCACAGCCCATTTCTGCACTTTGCTGCTCTGATGTCTTCAGCTTCTCACTTTTCAAACATTTCTGCACCTATAAACAAAGATAACGTAGACATTGCCCCACATAGAGCCCCCTGTAGACAGTGCCCCACATATATAGTGCCCCCTATAGAGCCACCTGTAGGTATTGCCAACATAGAGCCCCTGTATATACTGCCCCCATAGTGCCCACTTTAGATAGTGCCCTACATAGTACCCACTGTAAATAGTTCTGCCCTGCCAATCAGCACCTTTCAATGATGCAAGTGGCGTGATAATGTCATCGTGCTGCTTGCGTCGTTGAAAGGCGCTGATTGGCGGTCTGCCCTGCCATTCAACTACACAAGTGGCACAATGACCTCATCGCGCCACTTGCGTCATTGAAAAGCGCTGAATGCCATGACACGGAACATGCCCTGCCATTCAGCACTTATGCATGTAATTGTATCTGCATCCTATAGACACAGGTACAATTATAGTGCAGGAAGGGGTAGCGGGGCTGCTTTCAGTGGCACCGCCGCCCTCTCAGAGAAACAGCAGTCAGACCTCGCTAATTGGATATTTCTGGAATATCCTCGCTATATGCTATCAATTTTTACACTAGGACAATCCCTTTAAAACATGATGCAAAATTGTAAATGCATTAATAGAGATTAATTTATAATAATAATAATAATAATAAGATAAATAATACTAATAAAATTATAAAATTATAAAATCATATTTATTTTCTTCAGCTTTCCTTGTTTTCTTTGGTTGATTTTCTCCCAGAAAACAGGGGTTAATTTGTTTTAGTCTGCTTAAATGTCTCACATTTGCATAGCAGCAAGATTAGAAATAAAACATTGCAGAATTCTACTGGTATGCAGCCAAGCCATGTAATCTTAACATTAATGATCTGATCATTTATCTCCCTTAAGACCACACTGCTTATGCTCTACAGTATATCAGTCTCACAATAAAGAAGAATGCCGCTGCTTACCGAGATATCAACTGGCATTTCACTTCAAGTCAATGGTCTATTTTTGTTACAGCATATTAGACTACAATCTGGCATCTACAAATGTCAGAGGTATAAAAAGTAGAAAAAATGTGATTCAAAACAAAGCACACAATTTTCAATATAAAAATAATAAAAAACAGTCAATTGACCCTTTTATTGCTGGTTAGATAGAAATGTATTCACTGCTCTCTATTTGAGACAGAATGAATTATATTTACAACAGATATCCAAGTAATATTCAGCTGTCAATCTCAAAGCAACAATGAGGGAGAAATGATGTCAGCAGGACAGGATAATAAAATTCCAAGCAGATGTTCAACCAGGGCTGTAATTTTTCCTCTATTCCCTTGGTAAGCATTTAATTTCTTTATTATATGCAAGCTAGGCAAATTGTACTTCATCAAAACTGTATTGTGAAATTTAAATATTTCATATCATAACAAAACTACGCAGAGCAACCTTTCTTATAATAGGATTGGAACATCAGAATTTCAAATGTCAAGTCTCTCCATTTCAATACATTTTAAATGGCTGTTTTTTAACTTTGCACCTTAAAGTTGAAGAATTTAGCAGGGTGCCTTGACTGTTTAAACTGAATTTAAATTGACTCTTTTTGGAATTTCATATTTCTGTTAATAATAGTGTATACCAATTATAAATTGTATTTGTCTTGTAGTGGAAATAGAGGTCATACTTAAGCGGTTCTGTCTGAACAGTTACTACAATATGCAGTAACTCCAGCTACCAATATTCGCCGTGGTGGTGACTAACTAATCATAAGTAATGATAATAAGGTCTCATGCACACATGACTGAGGCTGTATGGTGGCACATAGATTGTACCACCATACAATGCTGCATACAGAATCTTTGGCTCTGTTCACACCTGCCTCGTGGTTTCTATCTATAAAACGGAAACTAGAAACGCATAGCCGGATCCGCTGCATGGTGAATACCATGGCGCCGGGAAACCCAATCCACTCCATAAAGTTTTGCTCAGGAATGGGAAACGTTTTTGACAGGAAAAACAGCGCCATTTTCAGTATTATTTTTTCCTGTTAAATATGACAGAATCTGTGATGAAGCCTCCAATGCAGATGTGAACATAGCCTGGTGGAGTATTCCACAATTCCAATAGCAAAGAAAACTCTGTAAGCCTATGAAATAAAATCTCTTTTAAGACTCCTTGCAAAAGGAAGCTATAATACAGCCGTGTGCATGTGCCTTTATTGTTTCCAACATCCCTTTGTTTAAAAAGGTATTCTTAATGAATAAATTCATTGTATTAATCTCATACAAAATCTATACCAACTAAAATATTGTTTTCTCTGTTAACTGCTAGCATATTAACATACCTGAAGGAAGACTTTTAGGGCCTGTCCACACGTAATGGAATTGCTGCAGAAAATTTCTGGAGCAATTCCGTTAAAAATAGCAGACATTCCGATGCGGAAAAACCGCACCATTTCCTGCGTTTTTTACTGCAGAAAATGGTGCCGATTTTGCTGCGTTTTTCTCAATGACGGGAGATGGTGATATTTCCTCTGAAAAATGCAGCAGTTCAGTCCACTTTCTATAATAGGAAGTGACATGCTGTGGTACGAAAAATACGCACCGCAGGTTCATTTTTGCTCTAAAATTTTACGCAGCATGGGGATGAGATTTGTTAAATCTCACCCACTTTGGTGCTACTGTATTCTGCTGCATATTTTCCGTCTGCAATTCCGGACGGAAAATACGCAGCAAATCCATGTGGACAAGCCCTAATAGTTTATTTTAAAAAGGTTTTCTGAGATTACAGAATAAAAAAAAACTTTCCAATAAGCGCCACCCTTGTGTATGGGCTTATAGTGAGACTGCCCCAGTCAAAAGAATTTAAAAAAAAAATAAAATTACATTTATTGCATATATTTCACAACACAGCACATAAGGCCAGAGTGATACGAGAGTGTTCAGTCCGGGACATACGGTCCGCGGGTCGGCCGCATTTCCTGGACTGAGCACACTGCAGGGAGCTGGGCTCTTATCGTCATCGTTATGTATGACGCTAGAAGTCGCTGCCTCGCTGCGGGAAAACTGTCACGTACTGAAATCATGTTTTCAGTACGGGACAGTAGTTCGGCGGAGAGGCAGGGACTCCTAGCATCATAGATAACGATGACGATAAGAGCCCAGCTCCCTGCAGTGTGCTAAGTCCGGGAAATGCGGCCGACCTGCGGACCGTATATCACGGACTGAACAGGCTCGTGTGAATCCGGCCTAACTGTAACAACCCAAGAAATAATTGGAGAGGTTATCGGAGTTGAACAGCATAAAAACATGACAAAAAACGACAGGGATGAAATAGCTTTTTTGGTATATTAAACACTAATTATATATATATACAGTGGAGGAAATAAGTATTTGATCCCTTGCTGATTTTGCAAGTTTGCCCACTGTCAAAGTCATGAACAGTCTAGAATTTTTGGGCTAGGTTAATTTTACCAGTGAGAGATAGATTATATTAAAAATAAAAAAGAAAATCACATTGTCAAAATTATATATATGTATTTGCATTGTGCACAGAGAAATAAGTATTTGATCCCCTACCAACCATTAAGAGTTCAGCCTCCTCCAGACCAGTTACACGCTCCAAATCAACTTGGTGCCTGCATTAAAGACAGCTGTCTTAAATGGTCACCTGTATAAAAGACTCCGGTCCACAGACTCAATTAATCAGTCTGACTCTAACCTCTACAACATGGGCAAGACCAAAGAGCTTTCTAAGGATGTCAGGGACAAGATCATAGACCTGCAAAAGGCTGGAATGGGCTACAAAACCATAAGTAAGACGCTGGGTGAGAAGGAGACAACTGTTGGTGCAATAGTAAGAAAATGGAAGACATACAACATGACTGTCAATCGACATCGATCTGGGGCTCCATGCAAAATCTCACCTCGTGGGGTATCCTTGATCCTGAGGAAGGTGAGAGCTCAGCCGAAAACTACACGGGGGGAACTTGTTAATGATCTCAAGGCAGCTGGGACCACAGTCACCAAGAAAACCATTGGTAACACATTACGCCGTAATGGATTAAAATCCTGCAGTGCCCGCAAGGTCCCCCTGCTCAAGAAGGCACATGTACAGGCTCGTCTGAAGTTTGCAAATGAACATCTGGATGATTCTGAGAGTGATTGGGAGAAGGTGCTGTGGTCAGATGAGACTAAAATTGAGCTCTTTGGCATTAACTCAACTCGCCGTTTTTGGAGGAAGAGAAATGCTGCCTATGACCCAAAGAACACCGTCCCCATTGTCAAGCATGGAGGTGGAAACATTATGTTTTGGGGGTGTTTCTCTGCTAAGGGCACAGGACTACTTCACCGCATCAATAGGAGAATGGATGGAGCCATGTACCGTCAAATCCTGAGTGACAATCTCCTTCCCTCCACCAGGACATTAAAAATAGCTTGTGGCTGGGTCTTCCAGCACGACAATTACCCGAAACATACAGCCAAGGCAACAAAGGAGTGGCTCAAAAAGAAGCACATTAAGGTCATGGAGTGGCCTAGTCAGTCTCCAGACCTTAATCCCATCGAAAACTTATGGAGGGAGCTGAAGATCCGAGTTGCCAAGCGACAGCCTCGAAATCTTAATGATTTACAGATGATCTGCAAAGAGGAGTGGGCCAAAATTCCATCTAATATGTGTGCAAACCTCATCATCCACTACAAAAAAACTTCTGACTGCTGTGCTTGCCAACAAGGGTTTTGCCACCAAGTATTAAGTATTGTTTGCCAAAGGGATCAAATACTTATTTCTCTGTGCACAATGCAAATAAATATATATAATTTTGACAATGTGATTTTATTTTATTTTTTTAATGTAATCTATCTCTCACTGGTAAAATTAACCAAAATCAGCAAGGGATCAAATACTTATTTCCTTCACTGTATATATGTTTACATACATATATTTTGTAGCAGTTTGGGGAATGTAGATCGGCAAAGAGACACTCTCAGCGCAGAATTCTTGTTCAACCAGGACTTTAGAAGCTTTATTTCTCTTTCAATCAGGGAATTCCAATAACCACAACAGTAGCTTGTCTCATCAGCATACACCAAGGTTAGAATAGCAAGAAACGTTCCACGTAACAAAAGTCCAGGTCAGGGGCGTAACTAGGAAAGACTGGGCCCCATAGCAAACTTTTGACTGGGGCCCCCCTCCGCTGGGTATCACACAACACCCCCCTTGTAGATAGTGCCTCCCTATAGATCCCACCACACAGTGCCCCCCTATAGATAGCACCATACACAGCCCCCTGTAGATAACGTCTTACAGCTCCAATTCCCCCTGTAGATAACGCCATACAGCCCCCTGTAGATAACACCATACAGCCCCCCTGTAGATAACGCCATACAGACCCCCTGTAGATAACGCCATACAGACCCCCTGTAGATATCGCCATACAGACCCCCCTGTAGTTAACTGAACCTCCTGTAGATAATGCCATACAGAGTCCCCCCTGTAGATAATGCCATACAGAGTCCCTCCTGTAGATAACGCCATACAGACCCCCCTGTAGATTATGCCATACAGACCCCCCTGTAGATGACGCCATACAGAGTCCCCCCTGTAGATAACGCCATACAGACTCCCCCCTGTAGATAACACCACACAGACCCCCCCTGTAGATAACACCATACAGACCCCCCCGTAGGGAACGCCATACAGAGTCCCCACCTGTAGATAACGCCATACAGAGTCCCCCCTGTAGATAACGCCATACAAACCCCCCCTGTAGATAACACCATACAGACCCCCCTGTAGATAACGCCATACAGACCCCCCCTCTAGATAACACCATACAGAACCCCCCTGTAGATAACACCATACAAACCCCCCTGTAGATAACGCCATATAGCCCCCCCAAAAAAAAACGGCCCATAGTTTGTCCTACAAAAGAGATGTATCCCCTATCCACAGGATAGGGGATACATGTGTGATCGCTGGCAGCGATAAGGAGAACGGGGGACCGAAAGTCCCCCCAAGTTCTCCATGACTAACCTCAGACTTCCGGAGTCTGCGCAGTTCAATAAAAATGAAAGGTGCGCTGGTCACGCATGCGCACAAGCGCGACCATTTCACAATTCATTTCTATGGAGCTGCAGACAGACCCCGGAAGTCCGTGGTTTGTCATGGAGAAATTAGGGGGACATTCGGTCCCCCGTTCTTATCACTGGGTGTCCCAGCGATCACACATGTATCCCCTATCCTGTGGATAGGGGATGCATGTCTTTTGTAGGAACAAGCCCTTCAGTGACGTCGCGCTGTAGCAGCCATAACGGCTGCTAGCGGAGCCTCTGGCCATGGGTGGGCCCGTGCCGGCGGGTGGCACGGGCCCCCTCATGCTGCGGGCCTCGTAGCAGCCGCTACTAGGAATATCTCTCCCTTGGCAGACTAACCCCCTCAACCTGTTACACATCCCCCCCCCCTTTGCTCCAGGCAGCAGGACTGGACACTTACTCCTACCAGGCAGTGTATCCTTGAGAGGGCATCCATATTCTGATGTCTTCCCCCGGCCCTGTGCTTTACTTTAAACTTATACTCCTCTTGTTTTTGGGGTTGGGACAAGTTAGCTGCCACTTTCACTTTGTTTATATCATTGTCACCTCCTTTTTTGGGCACTATCCCTGTGGACAATGACTCCCTCTCCTTCCAGGTTGACATGATAAATTTGATATTGTTTTCTTTTAGATTGCTGAAACGCTTTATAATTCACTGGTCTCATTTTCTCTATCATTTCAAAGAGTCCCTGCCACTTAGCTAGAAACTTGGTCTCTACCGTTGGGATGAACACTAACACGCGGTCACCAAGTCTGAACTTATGGATTTTAGCAGGTTGATTGTATACCCTGCACTGAGCTTTCTGTGTTTGGAGCAAGTGCTCTCTGACTACGGGCACTATGGCCTGCATTCTGTCCTGCCTCTGGGACACATGTTCCACCACAGTTTTATAAGGACTGACCTCTTGTTCCCAGGCTTCCTTAACCACATCATTCACAATTTTTACATTTTCAAATGCTTTTTTTAGACTTGGATCTCCCAACTGAGGAGGGCCAAAATTTGTCCTAGGAACTCCCAAGTCAGGGATGTCCTGCTCAGAGAGAGAATCCTCAGGCTCATCACCAGCTAAGACACAAAAGGGAAACACCTTATGCCCAATGCTATCAGCAATAACAGTATCATCATTTAATGGGATTGATGAATGCTCATCCGTATCTGTCAGTGTATTTTCCCACAGTAGCCAGAATGATGGAAAGTCACAGCCGAGAATCAATTCATGTATCAATCCAGGTACCACCCCCACATCGCAGGCAACAGTCCCATTAGCGGTTTCCACAGAGACCTGCGCAATGGGGTACTCTTTTGTGTCTCCGTGTACACACTGTGCTGCCATTTTTTTTCCAGGGTGCACCACCTTATTGAAATCGGTAGCTCGGAGTAAGGTGACCGCGCTGCCTGTGTCAAGAAGGGCTATGACCTGCTGGCCATTCACCAACCCTACACAAATCCGCTGTTGGTCCGGTGCCATTGCATGACCCACAGAGGGGACAAACAGTTACTGGAGCATGGCCATAGTACAGTCCATGTGTTCCTCAGCTTCTGGGCATTGGGCTGCAATATGCCCAACTTCATCAAATGTCCAGCAGCGGAGCCTAGGAAAGTGTTGGGGTGGGACGACCCTGAGCTGTGGGCCTGTACTGGATGTAATAACTTGAGGAGCAGCAAACCTTGGACTCCTAGGTTTCTCCAGAACGCTCCCTAGTACTGGGGCCACCCGAGTATGCTTCCATGGTAAGCTAAATTCTGCCTTTTTCCCAGTATGTCTCTCCATCACTGTATGTCTCTCCAGGGCAGAGATCACTTGCTCAGAGGTCTGGGAATCCGCTTGCATCATCCAGCATTGTAAATCCCTAGAGAGTGCGCAAAACAGGCGTTCAATGATGATCCGATCCACCACCTCTCGCGGATATAACCTCTCTGGTTCAAGCCATTTATTGATCAGATTCCTCAGGTCATGCTCCTGGGACCTGGGAGGCTTATTGGCATCATATTGCAATTGGTGTACCCTTTGGGCACGAACCATCAAAGAAACACCCAGCCATGCGAGTATCTCTGATTTAAGCAACACATAGTCCTTTACATTTTCTTCAGAAAAGTCACAATAAGCTTTTAGCGGCTCACCTGCTAGTAACGGAGCCAAGACATCAGCCCACTGAGACTCCGGCAAATGTTCCCTTTCTGCAGTACGTTCAAACAGGAAAAGGTAGGCTTCGACATCCTGTCCTTCCACCATCCATTGCATTGCCCTCTGCACCACTTTCTTGGGGTTGCTCTGGGCAACGGTCTGAGGGGAGGCCAGTTGGACAGTCCCAGCTAGTTGCAATGCTGCCAGTTGCTGCATGAACAGATTGTTGGTTTGATGTTGGGCCTGCATGGCCTCAGCATGAGCCTGTTGTTGCTGCATATTGGCCTGCATGGCCTCAGCATAAGCCTGTTGTTGCTGCACATTGGCCTGTTGTTGCTGCACCATGGCCTGTACCAGCTGCTGGATTAACTCCTCCATGTTGGCGGATGGTCTGGACATCAGGGTAGCAGCTTTCACCCAGGACATATATTCACTTCTGGCTCTCAAAAGTGTTTCTTTCTGTCGTTGCTCCTAGCAATCACGAACTAGCGCAGAGAGTCTGCCCGCATTCTCCACCATATGTAGCAGTTTGGGGAATGTAGATAGGCAAAGAGACACTCTCAGCACAGTATTCTTGTTTAAAAAGGACTTTAGAAGCTTTATTTCTCTTTCAATCAGGGAAATCCAATAAACACAATGGCAGCTTGTGTCATCAGCATACACAAAGATTAGAATAGCAAGAAACGTTTCACGTAACAAAAGTCCAGGTATAACTCACACAGTCCAGCCCTTTGCAGGGGTTAGCTCTCAACCCTCTGTAAATGTCAGGTCTGGTCACTAGCAAACCAGTCTTCATCTTTTCTGGACCTCTCTCTCCCTGACACACTCTTCCAGCAGTGCTTTTCTCTGAGTTAATTACCTTTCACCTGTGTGTAAGGAAGACCCTATGTTAATCCATTAATAGGCGTCTAGGAATATATCTCCCTTGGCAGACTAACCCCCTCAACCTGTCACAATATATATATATAATGAGAAAAAGAATAAAGCAGCACAGCAACAGCAGTTGGCGCAGGCCTCCTAGGTTGAGGCCTGCCTGGGGTGAATAAACACACCACTTTTTTTCACCAATTTCCTTGGAGTGCTGCCTCACCATTTTTTGTTTTTGTTTTTGGGATTATATATATATATATATATATATATATATATATATATATATATAGTTATATTAAACATAAATTTAAATCAAAATGGTGCCTTAAAAAGCTACAACTCATCCCGCAAATTGAAAAGAAAAAATACCCCAAGTCCCTGTGTATTGAATGTCACCCACTGATTATTTAACGCAAATCAAAACAGTTTGCCTGATTTTCCGAATCCACAGTAAATTCGAGTCTCTAGTCATAAACAATACATTTATTAAGCAATGTTCTTCTCGTAAGTGGTAATCTATAGTGCAATATTTTTATATGAAGGCGATAGAAAGACCAATAATGCTAATTTCCATTTAATGGTCTTATCCATACAATAATTACATGTTTGGCATGATCGCAAAGTAGGCATATGAATTATGATTTTGTATTAATATATACCATTCATCTAGCTCCTATGTCAAATGCAATATGTGCAACCTTCAACAGTGAGCTTCATTAGGCAGCTTTTTATAGATCCAGATGTGACAACTTGTTAGTCTGCTAGGATTCTGACGAAATGAATGACCGCAAGAAGCGTTTTTCTTGGCGTTTTTATATCATTTTTAAACTTTTTTTGGCCTACAACAGCTGGACAGATGTTCGTTAAAAGTCTATAGTAAACTATGATAAGTCTACATACAGAGTGTTTTGGTTTGTACAATTTTATAAGCATCAGTGGCATTTAAACGCAGTATACTCTAAGTATGGTGTTTTTTTAAGCCGTTTTTCTCCATAGTCTTCTTTATAAAACTGGCAAAATGCTTGTATAAAATGACGCTGATAAAAAACACACACTAACAACACATGTAAACACAATATTAAAAATAAGCTTCAAATGCTACACAAAAACATTTTGTGAAGAAGACCTAAGAAACTATAGATATTTCGAAAATTGGGTGTCATTTAATAAAATAACCATATATTTACATTTATATGAACACATTTTTGGGAGTAGACTACTACTTTATGGCCGTGTTTATACATTGTGTATTTATTGTAAAACTTTGGTTTCAGAATCCACACCGAAATACAACAAAGTACAGTAACATGTCAGTGAATATGGTTTTCACAAACCCCATTCACTTACAGCAACGCAGAGTGCTCTATCTGTTGCATATATTCCACAGATTTTCACCATTTTATTCATTGCAATGGATGAGAAAAATCTGCTTCAAGATCCGCACCAAAATCCACAACAAAATCTGCATGTAACATGGATGTATCGCGGATTTCGTTGTGCATTTTGTGTTTGGATTTTGGTGTGAATTTGTAGGCTGTTACAATGTAATATTTACAGCGTGTGAACCCTGGCTAACTATACAATCATGCAGGAACTGAAAAAGATTCTATATGTTTAATGCCATTATACCCCATTACTGAAAAAAACAACTCTTGACCCATCCAGCGCTGCTAACTACCGACCAGTCTCTAATCTCTCCTTCATCTCCAAACTCTTGGAACGCTTGGTTTACTCTCGCCTTATCCGCTATCTCTCTGCTAACTTCATTCTAGACCCCTTACAATAAGGTTTCCGCACTCTACACTCCACAGAAACGGCCCTTACTAAAGTCTCAAATGATCTCTTGGCGGCTAAATCTAATGGCAAATACTCTCTACTGATTCTTCTGGATCTCTCTGCTGCCTTTGACACTGTAGACCACAAACTCCTACTTAACATGCTCCACTCTATTGGCCTCAAGGCCGCTGCTCTCTCTTGGTTTTCCTCCTATCTCTCTGACCGCTCGGTCAGTGTGTCGTTTGCTGGTTCCACTTCTTCTCTTCTTCCCCTTGCTATTGAGGTTCCTCAGGGATCAGTCCTAGGTCCGCTACTCTTCTCTCTCTACACAGCCCCTATTGGACAAACCATCAGCAGATTTGGCTTCCAGTACCATCTCTACCCTGATGACACCCAATTATATACCTCTTCCCGTGACATCACCCCTGCTCTAATACAAAACACCAGTGATTGTCTGTCTGCTGTCTCTAACATCATGTCCTCTCTCTATCTGAAACTGAATATTTCTAAAACTGAGCTCCTTGTGTTCCCACCATCTACTAACCTCCCTAAACCTGATGTCTCCATCTCTGTGTGTGGCACTATCATAACTCCTAAGCAGCACGCCCCCTGTCTCGGGGTTATTTTTGACTCAGATCTTTCCTTTACTCCTCACATTCAATCACTTTCACGCTCCTGTCATTTTCACCTCAAAAACATCTCCAGAATCCGCTCTTTTCTTACGGAGGAAAAAGCCAAAACTCTCATTGTTGCTCTGATTCACTCTCGTCTTGACTACTGTAACTCATTACTAATCGGTCTTCCCCTCACCAAACTCTCCCCTCTCCAATCTATCCTCAATGCAGCAGCCAGGCTCATCTTTATGACCAACCGCTACACCAACGCCTCTAATCTGTGCCAGTCACTGCACTGGTTGCCCATCCCCTTCCGAATAAAATTCAAACTTATTACTCTCGCCCACAAAGCTCTCCACAGTGCTGCACCTCCTTACATCTCCTCCCTCATCTCTGTCTACCACCCTACTTGGGCTCTACGTTCTGCCAACAACCTTAGATTAAAATCCTCCATAATCCGGACCTCCCACTCCCGTCTCCAAGATTTTTCTCGTGCTGCACCCGTCCTCTGGAATGCGCTACCCCAGTCAATCAGATTAATTCTCAATATCCATAGTTTTAAACGTGCCCTGAAAACAAATCTATTTAGACAGGCCTATAACATTCCCCAATCTGACTCCTTTCCATGGCCCTCCTTCTAGATTAGTCATCAGAATTATGCTGCATGACCGGCTCATGCACCTTTATGTGTACCACCCCATGTGTATAAAAATGGCCGGACCATTGTACAGAACAAACACTGTTACACTTTGTGTCTCCCTTATGTCCTCCCAGATTGTAAGCTCTTGCGAGCAGGGTCCTCACTCCTCAGGTTTGAATTGTAAATGAACTTTGTCACTATGTAATGTCTGATATTGTTTGTTTCATGTTCCCTCTAAATTGTAAAGTGCTGCGTAATATGTTGGCGCTATATAAATAAAGATTATTATTATTATTATTAATAAATAATAATGTGTCTGCATAAGATATGTCCTATTGCCTATATTTGTGATATAATAAACCAACTGTACCTTTCCTACCTTGTATGGTAAAAAAAAAATATATCAATTAACAAATTACTAGTTTGGGGTGCATTTTAACACTGTAGTTGCAAGGGTTCATGCACACAGCCATAATACTTTGCCCATAACCGTCTATACTGCCAATACTGTACTTCTGTGTGCCTCTGAATTAATGTAAAAGTTCACAGTAGTTCTGTATGAATCTGTGATATAATAATGAATACATGCAAGAATTGTCCCCTAGAAGCATTGCTTCTAGAGGATGATACAGTGCCTCAAAGGGAAACCATAAGGTGGCACATGGGGTGTGGTCCATGTTAAGCTAAAATGTCCATGACTAGAGATTAGCGAATTAATGCTACACTAATCGAATTCGGTCCAAATTTCCCAATAGTTCCAGATTTGGTGAAATCTGAAACTTTCGAGGTCTACAGCGCACAAATAGCGGAAAATGCCGGTGAGCACCGGCCGTCATTATTCTGGCTTGACATTAAAGAGATTGGCCACTTAATGTTAATTTTCAATAATGTGTGGGAAACAGCATTATGTGCCACTTATTAATATATCGTTTTAGAAGATCAGCGCCATTGTCTTCTGCTCAAGCGCAGCCCTTTTGTTAGTACAGCCTTCTCCATGGACAGTACCGAGCTGATGGAGGGGCACGTGACCAGGCACATCTATTGGCGGCCTCCAGTGACAACACTGCACACGGCAAGGGAAACTAGTAGCGCATGTTCAATGTTAGTAAATAGAGGCCACTGACTAACAAGGGGGCAGCGCTTCATAGAGGAAGACATCGGCACTGATCTTCAAATAGCTATGCATTAGTAGGTGGCATTTAATGCTGTTTCCCATACATTAGTGGAAATAAACATTAAGTGGCTAACCCCTTTAGACAAGACATCAGAGAGTCAGACACAAGTTTTCAGGGCAATCGGAGAACTTACGACGCACGGCAAATTTATTCAGATTGAATCGAATTGGACTTATATTAAAGAATTTAATACTATTCATTGATGATAATAACAAAACCTGGATAGAAAACTGGTCAGTTTATTTGCTGCATTGGATTATCCCCCATCCAGGTACAATGTAAATATAACCTCGAAACATAGCCAAACCTCTACAGCTACCACCTTTCTTATGAAGCAGCAAAGTAATATTTTACTTTATAAAATAACTCCAAGATGAAAGAAATTGACCTTGGTAGTAGAGAGGGTAAGTGGTCTGAAGGTTCTGCATGTGCTGCAGGCTCTGCTGCCTGGTTCTATTACACACAGTCGTCTTCCACTGTTCCTTAGTGAACAAGCTCATCATTTTGTATATGAGCAGAAGAATCTATTGTGCCTGAGCCTTGCAGGACGACCTGCCTTTCCATAGCAATTCATAAAACTATTCTGCAAACCTAACTAGAATACAATAACATAATAGGAAGAGAAAAAAGATCTTTGTGCAAAAATGGTCCAATTTCCTACAGAGGAATCTCGGATACATCATCCTCAGGCCTATTCTTCTAAGTCACACTATTAAGGGAAATGGTCTTCTAATGGTATATTAGGAAGCTATAAATAATGCACATTATGTACCTGCCATGCTGCAAAGTATATATCTGATATACATCTATTCATGGATCAGTAAGTCACGTCTCCACTTAACAATGATCATACATTATTCCAGCTAATGTGGAGTCCACCGCAGCACACAATTTAATGACTATATCGCTCTGTAAATAGACCTTCCATTTTCTCTCTCTTCTTCACTTGGTTATTGCTTTAATGCTGTGCTCCGTAAAATACTGCTGATTCAATGCATTCTTGAAGTATAGATTTTTTTAGCGTGCAATTAAATTTGCACATAATCATAGCACTATTTTTTGTAGCGGTTAAATGAGGTGAAAGGCAGGAAAAAAAATAGATTAAATAAGAGCGTGAGATCTGCAAGAAACTTTGCCTGGGCAATCACATCACTGAGTGCATGTAATGAAAAAACCTGTGCAGATTATTGAAAGTGACAACCATACAAATCAATGCATGTCACCAGCAGAGTTAAAGCAGATGTCTCTGATTAATAAGAATTACATGTTCACTCGAGAGAGGGGGAAAAAACATCTAAATAAAAGCAAACATTATGTGATCTAAACGAAATGCTCTGCTACTTCCGCATGGGTGACCCAAAGGCTCACTCCATTTGACAGCTATGTATTTTTGATACAAGAGCAGTGAGATACACTATTACACATAGACGCCAAATATTCTATTACAATAAACTTTTATCTTTGAATTCAGCATTGATTGCAATATTGATCAAGAGTTGCTTGCCAATCGGACAATGCGTAAACTTAACTCAGCAGGTCAGGAGCCATATGAATATCAATACACAGTTGCAATGCGGTGACAGCTCCTGCTGTTGTATCTCTTTAATTTCTCAATTGAAAATGTTATCCTGCGTATGCCTCAATAGAGACACATTGGTTTTGTTTGGTTTCTGTGAGAAGTATCTAATTAGAGAATGGTATTTCCTAACATAATCCACAGATTTATTCGGAAGGGTATTAAAATTGCAACACGTTATGGGTAAATTAATGCCTATCATGTGTTTCTTCATTAGGATTCTAAGGAAAGAAAATCTCATTAGTATGGAACTTGGGAAACCTGAGCTCTTTCAAGTCAATTCTTCTTAGTAGGTTAAACAATAGATTTAAGCCCTTTCCTGGGCTGTAACAATTGATAATTCTAATGTGAAAATTAATATGCAAACCGTAGAATATGTTTTTCCAACAGCCTCTAATTTCTAAAGCAATTATCATTATGTTACTGCTAAAATGTCGCCTTGCTACTGTCTTTAATTGAAAAGTGTGTATTGTTTGTTAATTGTTGACACTATGTAAATTTGCAAAGAATGTATCAGGATGCATCACACAACTTAGGCTCTGTTCACATCTGCGTTGGGGTCCCGTTCTGACATTCCGTCTGAGATTTCTGTCAGAACGGGACCCTGAACAGACACAAACTGACACAGATGGAAACCAGAGGTTTCCGTTTCCATCACCATTGATTTCAATGGTGACGGATCCGGTGCCCATGGTTTCCGTTTGTCTCTGTTGTGCATCGGACCCGTCATTTTGCCGGAAGCATTAGTGTAGTGGACTGAAAAGAGCCTTAGAATGAGTACCTAATGTACAATACATATAATGACCAACTTATAACTTTCCACTAGGGATCTCATGTATAAATTTGTCTACGATACCAAAATAGCACATGCTCCAAATCTTGATGACTTTATCAGCATTTTACACAATTTTCCTCCCAACTACCAACAGCTGTGAAATTTTAACGTTAGCGTACAAATGATTTTGTTTGACAAATTTCTTACGAAACCAGCTTCATTGAATTTCACTTGTAGGAAGACATTCTCCCCTAGAAGCAATACTTTTAGGGGAGAATATCCCTGTACATATAGAGTCCAACAGAGCCTGTACATACTGAGGAGCCGTAAATCTTGGGCAGTGAAACAGATTTTTTTTTTACTGGGGTTTCATTATTCCTACCGTAATGTATGACAAAAACAATATTGATACTAAAATTTTCGGGATAACTACATACCTTAAAGGAGTTCTCATTATGACAACCCTTGTCCACATACCCATTTTAAAGTTATAGGGGGAATGCTCTGGATCCCCCACTATAAAAAAAAGACTGGAGAGTTTCCCCCAACTATAACAGCAGATCTCTGGGGGTTATGAAGCCAGAACCATGGCGAAAAGCTGATCGCTGTGCCGGCTTCAGTTTAGGAAGGGATTGTGGTGCTGAGACAGACTTTAGCACACTTAAACCCTAAACCTTTACTTATGCTATTTACTTAATAATAAGAACCAGCTATGGTGCACTAAACTCAATCACCATTTTCGTGTATTGTTTTATTTTTTTCCCTTCATGAAATTAAAGTAATTGTTTTCTCATTAAAAGAACACTGCTTGACAAGGAATATATAAATTAATTAAATAATCCAATATTAGAAAATACTAATAGAAATCATTTACCTTTTCCAAAGAAAACGTCTTTGTTAGAGCAAAACCCCATCCGGTCTCGAAGGCTCTACGGATCATCGGGGCACTAGTAGTTGGGGGAGCACTTGCAAGCCCAAAAGGATTCAGAAACTTCAATCCAGCCATTTCTACACTAATATCCACGGTATCAATAGATGTGTAGAATAATGGCAGCTCCGGTTTGCCAGCAACAGATACTCCATATAATCCCTGTTCAAATACATTAAAACAATTATACATTTCAGTGAATTTAAAACCTTGGGCTAGTAAAAACACAAATTGCGGCCTGTCCATATTATTAGCTTAATTGTCTATGAAAAAAGGGATATGATATTCAGTGAAAATTGCATAAAGTTTGTGAAGTGGCGTCTATGTGTGCGATAGCTTCTGCCACCAGGGAGCAATAATTAATTATCATAATTGACTTTCACCTCACTGGATTATTCACACTAAGATATCTGCACAAATTCATTAGACTTTATCTAAGACTAAATTAATTCTGCCACGTGTCTTAGAAAAAATATAATACGCTATGCAGTGGCTTAAGCTGAGATTGAATGGAAGTGTTGTTGCGATATTTAATTTAAATGAAAACCATACTACTATAGTGTATATATATCCCTGATAACCAGTTCATAGCATACAGAAGTCACCTGTATATCTCTACGTACAACAACATAGTCAATATGTAGTATAGGATATCTTCTACCAAACTCTATTTGAGCTACTCTTGATGTCTTCTTTTGCTTACCTTAGTGTTGGAGCAAAGACAACGGAACATTGCTAGAGAAACCCAACACAATTGTAGCTAGACTTTCCTTTAACCGGGGTAAAGATTCAGTTTACTGCTCTAGCCCTGTATCTAAATACCCTGGCCAAGCCAGTCTGGCGTGTTGGAGCACCCTCCCTCCTCACACCCAGCACATTTGTCACATGCTTATCAACCCCTTCACCCCGAGATACACCCCTGACCCAACCTACATAATGTTTATTCAAAGGAAATAGACTGTGATTAATATGAGAACACGCGCTTTGCAGATCCTTTGGCCATATTAGACATAGCAGAAGGCCAAATGAGTGGATATCTGGGAGCTGGAACCTTCAATAATGTCCTATTATATGGCAATTGTGAGGCATCCCCAGCATTGTGTAATCATGAGCACCACACACTGTGGAATCCGTGCTCTTGGAATAGTGTCCCACTGTAACCCACAGATCACCTTATCAAAAAGTTCAAGGGAACATGATCTTATTTGGCAGACAAATACCAGCGTTGTGTGTATGCTGGGGAGTCACTATCGCATGAAAACAATGCTGACTGACAATTAAATTTAACAAAAGTTTGACACCTGAGGACACACCCCGTGATATATGGGGTGCAGAAACGCGTAGGGACACCTGCTAATAATTATGGCAGCGTATTATGTATTGTTTGATAGAAGGGGTGTCAATGAATAGCTTGGAGTTTGGCGACAATATGCTCTCCTGACACTTCATATCTAGCATCTGATCTACCTGCCGAAGCCTCTTCTAATAAAATTGGCTACAGTGCCCATTTCTTAATAAACACTGATAAAGAAATGTTAATCGTTCATTCAGGTAGTGATAATATACATTTTTCACCTTTACTGTTGAGAGCATTAGGTAGTTTTATATAAAAGATAATAGACATATCTTTAATAAAGGTTAAGTGTTGGTCAGAGATTCCCCAGAAGACAGCAGTGCGGTCACTTTTACAGTAGGGTTGAGGTTTGGCATAAGAGTCAAGCAAAGGATTCAACATATCATGGCCAGAATATAGATTATAGAATGTGCTACCCACCCTATGCCAAATTCATTTTGGGTGAGTGTAGTGTTTTGTTTTTTTAGAAGCGGACATTAAGGGTTTCTCCTATGATGTATATCTCAATATATCTCTTGTGATCTACTCCAACATATAAAAGAATGATGGCAAACCTGTATGTATTTGTGAATGTACCAAGATGCTTGCTTCCCATCATTAACAGATTCAACAGTGGTATTAGCCAAACCAGCAAGGTCGCCTCCGGCATATACGCCAGGTTCGCTGGTTGCCATAGTCTCAGTTTCAATTTCAGGTAAACCCCATCTGTTAAACTTGATGGGCTTCATGGCTTCAATAACTATAAGGAAAATATACATAAATCATAAGAGGTATTAGAGTTAGAACAGAAAACTATGACACTGTACTCACTACACTTTCCCTCAAGTTTCCAAATTCTAATGCCTTACCTGACCTCCTTGCTGTCAGCCAATCAGCATCTCAGTCTGCCCTCTTAGCGTGTCACCTCTACACTAGTGACATCACTGACTAGTACTATTCACAACTGTGATTTCATGCAGAATAAATGACAGTATATTTACCTTAAGTAACAATACTAATAATTAGTTGGCCAAGAATACAGAATACTGTATAAAAATGGAAATAAGAAGAAAACATATTTACAACAGGAATCAGAACAACGAGACAAGCAGTTTTAAAGGACACCAAAGGAAAATAATCAGCGTTTTTTAATCTATCACAGTGTAGTACAGAATACCATATTCTTCGCCCTTGACAGAAGGGTAAGCTGATGCATTAAATACATATACATAAGCGGCACCATGTAATGTGAATTTCTATGACTTTAGTTTAAGAATTGCACTTAGCATTCCTTATATTATGGAACTGAAAAATCATTTGTACACAAAAAGAAAAGGAAATTCTTCTTTTAGAAATGTATACAGATGTCATTTATTTATATATTATTGCATTAAACATTGTATTAATAGTAATTGTTCAAATTGGTTTCTGATTCAGTATACAATGCTTATCATAGGCATGGGAATTGTCACGGACTCCATCCAATCACATAGAGTGAAAGTCTGAGTATAGGGTACTATTTAGAAACAAAAGGGAATCTAGATGATGATGTATCAATGCTATATTAGGCTTCGTTCACATCTGCGTCAGGTTTCCGTTCTGACGTTCGGTCGGAGCTTCCCGTCAGAACGGAACCCTGACCGAGACAAACGGAAACCATGGGGACGATTTGCCTGAATGAATACCGTAGTCGACTATGGTATTTATTCCGTCAAAATGATGGAACCCTTGCACAACTGACACAAACGGAAACCATTTGCTCCGCATCCATCACCATTGAAATCAATGGTGATGCAAACGGAAACCAATGGTTTCCGTTTGTGTCAGTTGTGCAAGGGTTCCATCATTTTGACGGAATAAATGCCATAGTCGACTACGGTATTCATTCAGGCAAATCGTCCCCATGGTTTCCGTTTGTCTCAGTCAGGGTTCCGTTCTGATGGAAAGCTCAGACGGAACATCGGAATGGAGCCCTGACGCAGATGATAACGAAGCCTTAGTGGGTGCACAGACTGTATGGTAAGATATTTTCCCTCCCCCTGCTTCCTACTTGGAGAATCAAAAACACTCATTCCTAATTAGGAATTTGGTCAAATACTCTGGAGCCAGATGTTAATTTAAATATAGTGAAATGAGAATGCCTACCTATATAGCAGTGTTATTTCTGGCGTTTTTCTCCATGGGCTTCTCTATAGAATTTCAAAAACACCAAAAAAAAAAAAGTACAAAATGATACTAAATAATAGACGCCACTCTACATGCATGGAAAAACATTTTTTGTGTGTTTTAAACGCAAAATAAAAA
Organism: Rhinoderma darwinii; assembly: GCF_050947455.1. Lineage (NCBI taxonomy): Eukaryota > Metazoa > Chordata > Amphibia > Anura > Rhinodermatidae > Rhinoderma > Rhinoderma darwinii. The sequence goes on from NC_134693.1 coordinate 36,233,327, forward strand.
GTTTGAGTGGAGTGATAATTCGTACCAAATGCCACTACAAATTTTTTGTCCAAAAAGTTCCCAGTTCTAATGAAACAAACAAAAGGTGACCCCATGTCCCCCTTACCTTTGCCTTTTTAACCCTTAGGTAAACATACCAGAAACGCAAATTATATCTCAGGTATTAATATTGATGGCAAAGAGCACCACGTAGATTTATTCACAGATGATGTCCTAATAGCTCTTACAGACCTGGTAAACTTTATCCTCTTAGACATGGTGATAATACAAAAATTGAGAGCAACATCTTGCTATGCGATAAACATATCTAAATCCCAAACCCAGGTCTCGAGCAGAAAAATTCTAGCCGTCTTTCCAATATATAGGATTTTAAGTGGGTCCTATGTGCGTTACCTCACCTAGGAATTAAACTGACATTTCTGACATCAAATTAACTTGTGGTGAATTTTGGCCGCCTTTTGAAGAAAATTAAAGAATGACCTGTCCAATCTTAAAACCCATGGGATTTCTTGATTGGGGAAAATTGTGGCTATAAAAATAATTATTCTCCCCAAAATCCTTTATTTATCCACAATATCGCTATGCACTTCCCATCCCTTATATAAAATAACTGCAAAAGGTAATTTAACATTACCCATGGAACAAGAAAAAAAACAAGGGTCAAGACGGACATACTCAGGGTGCTCCATTTCCCATCTATCTTTCAATATTACAGGGCAACTAGTCTAGTTATTAGCTACGTTTACACTGGGCCAATGACCTTTCCAAAAGTTTGGTACATATTGAAAATTATTGTTTAAAAACAGAACATCAAACTTTAATTACTAACCAACCCTGGCTTTAACTCCCAGTTTTCACCTACACTGTCTACTCTTCAGGCCATATCCTCGGTTAGGAAAGTAGTGTCTAACAAAAAAAACACTGAGGTAATTCAGACATATATGCCACTATTCTAAATTTTATTAGAAACCGTTATTCCTGACCTCTCTCGGACTATGTGCTATAGAGAAGTGACTCACATCCCCATTAAACTCTAGAAAGGGTATATCTATCTGTTAGAAAATTCTGAACAAATCTTTTCAGATGTTTTTTAACATTCTCGAATAAAAAATATAATTATAAAAAATCACAATACAGAACTAATCATGAAGTTCATTTTTTGTTATAATTAAATTACTTTTATTTGCTGATGGGCATAGGATAAAGTAAATGTTTGCAGTTTAAAGAAGTCAATTCAAACGCTATTTCACTCTATTTTATTTCTCTCTTCCCATTTACGGTATATACAGATTTCTAAATGGTTCTCCATATATATATATATATATATATATATATATATATATATATATGTATATATATATATATATACATACATATATATATACACATACATACACTAGTCCTTCTCAATGAATTGGAATATCATCATAAAGTTAATTTATTTCAGTAATTCAATTCAAAAAGTGAAACTCATATATTATATAGATTCATTACACACACAGTTATCTATTTCCAGCATTTTTTTTTTCTTTTAATGTTGATGATTATGGCTAAAAGTTAATAAAAACCCAAAATTGAGTCTTTCAGAAAATGACCATATTAGGTAAAAGTTGAAGATTGTAGACTCATGGTGTCACACTCTAATCAGCTAATCAACACAAAACACCTGCAAAGGTTTCCTAAGCCTTTACAAGGACAGGTCTGTTGCTCATTGCCCAAAGTCCTGTTTTCAGATGAAAGTAAGTTTGCATTTCATTGGGAAATCAAGGTCCCAGAGCCTGGAGGAGGAGTGGAGAGGTGTCAATCCATGTTGCTTGCAGTCCAGTGTGAAGTTTCCACAGTCAGTGATGGTTTGGGGAGCCGTGTCCTCTGCTGGTGTTGGTCCACTGTGTTAGATCAAGTCCAGAGTCAGCGCAGCGTCTACCAGCAAATTTTAGAGCACTTCATGCTTCCCTCTGCTGACAAGCTTTATGGAGATGCTGATTTCATTATCCAGCAGGACTTGGCACCTGCCCACGCTGCCAAAAGTACCAATACCTGGTTTAATAACCACATTATCACTGTGCTTGATTGGCCAGCAAACTCGCCTGACCTAAACCCCATAGAGAATCTATTGGGTATTGTCAAGAGGGAGATGTGAGACACCAGACCCAACAATGCAGACGAGCTGAAGGCCGCTATTAAAACAACTTAGGCTTCCATAATACCACAATGCCAGCGTCTGATCGCTTCCATGCCACGCTGCATTAATGCAGTAATTCATGAAAAAGGAGCCCTGACAAAGTATTGAGTGCATATACTGTACATACTTTTCAGTAGGCCAAAATTTCGGTATTAAAAATCATTTTTGAAACTGGGCTTATATAATATTCTAATTTTCTAATTTTCTGAGATGCTAAATTTTGGGTTTTCATTATCTGTTAGCCGTAATTATAAACATTAAAAGAAAAAAAACACTGGAAATAGATCACTGTGTGTGTGTAATGAATCTATATAATATATAAGCTTCACTTTTTTAATTGAATTACAGAAATAAATTAACTTTTTGATGATATTCTAATTAATTGAGGAGGACTAGTATATATATACTAGTATATATGTATGTATATCTGTGTGTATATATATATATATATAGATATACACATATATATACACACACATTATATATATATATATATATATATATATATATATACACACACCTTTTTATATATACAGGGTGGGCCATTTATATGGATACACCTAAATAAAATGGGAATGGTTGGTGATATTAACTTCCTCTTTGTGGCACATTAGTATATGGGAGGGGGGAAACTTTTCAAGCTGGGTGTTGACCATGGCGACCATTTTGAAGTTGGCCATTTTGTATCCAACTTTCGTTTTTTCAATGGGAAGAGGGTCATGTGACACATCAAACTTATCGAGAATTTCACAAGAAAAACAATGGTGTGTTTGGTTTTAATGTTACTTTATTCTTTCATGAGTTATTTACAAGTTTCTGACCACTTATAAAATGTGTTCAAAGTGCTGCCCATTGTGTTGGATTGTCAATGCAACCCTCTTCTCCCACTCTTCACAGTCACCAAGAAAACCATTGGTAACACATTACGCAGCAATGGATTAAAATCCTGCAGTGCCCGCAAGGTCCCCCTGCTCAAGAAGGCACATGTACAGGCCCGTCTGAAGTTTGCAAATGAACATCTGGATGATTCTGAGAGTGATTGGGAGAAGGTGCTGTGGTCAGATGAGACTAAAATTGAGCTCTTTGGCTTTAACTCAACTCGCCGTGTTTGGAGGAAGAATAATGCTGCCTATGACCCAAAGAACACTGTCCCCACTGTCAAGCATGGAGGTGGAAACATTATGTTTTGGGGGTGTTTCTCTGCTAAGGGCACAGGGCTACTTCACCGCATCAATGGGAGAATGGATGGAGCCATGTACAGTCAAATCCTGAGTGACAACCTCCTTCCCTCCACCAGGACATTAAAAATGGCTCGTGGCTGGATCTTCCAGCACGACAATGACCCGAAACATACAGCCAAGGCAACAAAGGAGTGGCTCAAAAAGAAGCACATTAAGGTTATGGAGTGGCCTAGCCAGTCTCCAGACCTTAATCCCATCAAAAACTTATGGAGGGAGCTGAAGATCCGAGTTGCCAAGCAACAGCCTCGAAATCTTAATGATTTACAGATGATCTGCAAAGAGGAGTGGGCCAAAATTCCATCTAACATGTGTGCAAACCTCATCATCAACTACAAAAAAACATCTGACTGCTGTGCTTGCCAACAAGGGTTTTGCCACCAAGTATTAAGTCTTGTTTGCCAAAGGGATCAAATACTTATTTCTCTGTGCACAATGCAAATAAATATATATAATTTTGACTATGTGATTTTCTGTTTTTATTTAATTATAATCTATCTCTCACTGGTAAAATTAACCTAGCCTAAAAATTCTAGACTGTTCATGTCTTTGACAGTGGGCAAACTTACAAAATCAGCAAGGGATCAAATACTTATTTCCTTCACTGTATATATATATATATATATATATATATATATATATACACATACACACACACATTATATATATATATATATATTTATATATATAAATATATATATATACACACACATCATATATGCACACATATATATATACACATATATATATATATATATATATATATATATATATATATATATATATACATACACACACTGTTTTGCTTAGGGTTGTACGTTGCATAGAGACAGACCATGCGGTTACTATGGGGCCCTTGGAGAGTCAATCTTATCCCCTTTGCTATTGGGTGGTGATAACTTGTGAAGGACTTCCCTCTCCAAGGAACTGCATTGTGAGCAAACAAGGGGTGGGGTATTGGCCAATGATCATGGAAAAACTGTGGAGGGGGAAACAAACACCAGGCCCTTACATCCTGGGTGGCAAAACCATAAACCATAATAGGCAGGCTCATTTTGATCTTTGCTATGGGGCCCCTCTCTTTTATGTATGCCACTAATATTGCTTTAGGCTTTTTACCCTATATAGAATAATTGATTTCAATGCAAGTCACATGCGTAAGTTCATGTATGCACCATAGCAGCCAACAATGCCCTATTGGAACTTCAAACAAACAACACTATATGAGTGAGTGAACAAATGAATGGCTACAAGGTGTAATGAAAGAATATAATTATTGCAAGTAAATTACACCAGTTCGTGCTGCATTATTGAAAAAAAACAAAAAACAAACTTGAAATAAAATTATTTCCTAAACTTAAATGTTCATGTTTTTGTGTGTTTTCTGTGTGGGTTGCAGTTTTGGATGACTATCTAAAATGATTAGAATATTTTCTAGTCATTCGCAGAGCTTGCAACTATGTTTTGTATTAATTAATCAACAGTAATGTATTAAGTATATTTTCCACCATGTTTTTTCCATTCACACAATAATAAAAAAAAAGGAATAAATTGACCTTTAATCAGGAAATGTGTTAATGTTTATACAGAGAAAATTATAGCATAAATTTTTGGCCGTTAAATAGAGCCAGGACAAAATCCAAGCATGTTTCTGAATAAATGCATGGGTTGCTTGAATGCAGGATTTCAGTATCATTCTGTTGTGACGAACTGGGGGCAATCACATAGAAATAAATACATGTCTGACTCTGAATTTAAATCAATAGTTAAGGTGTACAAAACGCCGGAGCATATTATATTTCTCGGTCACACAATGAATTCTAATAGTACTATAACATAAAGGCCAAATATATCTCCTTGAACCAACATGTCTATTATAGTTATTAGCTGTAAAACCTGCATATATTAGAATATTACATATGAATTATATCACTAACAATAAAGGCCTACATCAAATTGTCTTATATTATAAATTGATACAATGTTTAAACCTTTAAGATGTTTAAAATATGTTTAATTAGAAGCAAAGAAATGGGTAGGGGACTTTTCTTTCAATGTAAACAATACATGTAGTCATTTGCTGTACATGGGGAGTGTGATCATTATAGGGGACTGTAGCTGCATGTATTTGTGCATGGCAATAGCTGTAGGGCATTGAGAATGGCAGCGTTGATGGGTTCTATGGAAACCATTGCTTGGAATAGTGTCTGCTAATTATAATGGAAGAAACCCATGATGCTGGGTTATAAGGAGCAGTTTAAGTAGCGGTGTAATAAGAAGAACTGTGATTGGCAGAGTAATGGAGAGCACTGTGGCTGGCAGTATTATGGGGAACATTGTGGCTGGTGGTGTTATGGGAAATGCTGTGACTTTGGGTCTTATGGGGAAAACTGTGGCTGGCGGTGTTGGAGACACTGTGGCAGGAAATGTTTTAAGAAGTGCTGTGACTAGTAGACTTGAGGGGTGCACTAGGACTGGCGGTGCTATGAGGAGCACTATGACTGGCGGTATTATGAGAAGCACTATGACTGGCAGTGTTATGAGGAGCACTATGTCTGGCGGTGTTATGAGGAGAACTATGACTGGCAGTGTTATGAGGAGCACTATGTCTGGCGGTGTTATGAGGAGAACTATGACTGGCAGTGTTATGAGGAGCACTATGACTGGCGGTGTTATGAGGAGCACTATGACTGGCGGTGTTATGAGGAGCATTATGACTGCAGTGTTATGAGGAGCACTATGACTGGCGGTGTTATGAGGAGCACTATGACTGCAGTGTTATGTGGAGCACTATGACTGGCGGTGTTATGAGGAGCGCTATGACTGGCGATGTTATGAGAAGCACTATGACTGGCAGTGTTATGAGGAGCACTATGTCTGGCGGTGTTATGAGGAGAACTATGACTGACAGTGTTATGAGGAGCACTATGACTGGCGGTATTATGAGGAGCACTATGACTAGCGGTGTTATGAGGAGCACTATGACTGGCGGTGTTATGAGGAGCACTATGACTGCAGTGTTATGAGGAGCACTATGACTGGCGGTGTTATGAGGAGAACTATGACTGGCAGTGTTATGAGGAGCACTATGACTGGCGGTGTTATGAGGAGCACTATGACTAGCGGTGTTATGAGGAGCCCTATGACTGGCGGTGTTATGAAGGGCACTGTGACTGGAGGTGTTAAATGGAGAACATTGACGGGCAATGTTATTGGGCAATGTAGATAAAACTATTTTTGGGGCAAATCATTATTCCCTAATACATACTTCAGCTACTACATGCCCTCTTTCTAGAGAGGAAGCGGGAAGTTTGAAGAGGAAGCACAAAGAAGGTCTGTGGTGGGTGTTTTGTAAACAAAAAAAATATACATGTAGCCCCTACTATAAAATATCAAGATGATATAATTGGTAACCACTTACATGCTGAATTTATTCTATAATATCTAACAGAATATTCATACGCAGCAGATTTATTGCAGAAATCCATGCACATGTTGCAAAAGCAAACCCATTCAAATGTATGGGATGGAGTTTCAGTATGCAACAAATCTGCTGCATGTGAATATACCCTAATAGTAGCATTGCATTCCTCTCAGTAACATAAATGACAAAATTCCAGTTTCTTCTACTCGATGTATCGAGCATAAGTAATACATGGCAAGCTTTAGGAGGCTAAAGATGTTTAACAAGTTGTGTTAATCCCAAACATTTTATGTGACATTTTAAGCATGATGATTATCATTCAGGAGTCACACCTCTCATATTTCTAGCCTGGCTCCCTTAGTTCTGTACAGACCATTTAATTTTGCACACATTATGACATTTAAAAATCATACCTGCAAGGGCTATATAAAAGATTGTCATTTTTACACACCATATTGAAGATGAAAATCATAGATCGACCCTGCAACTGGGCACCCGGCAAGTGGAAAATTTGTGTATTTTCTTCAACCGACCACTAATGAGCCAAATAATAAATGTATGTACTATATCACCTTTAAATGACAGGACATCCTGTATATTTGGCTCATGAGTCATATGCTTGCTAAGGAAAAATACACTACAATACCCAGAATTTTTTTTGTTGATGTCCATGTTGTATAGTGTAGCAGAGAATAAATTTTACATGCAGTGTGAGTTGTCCAATGAGGATTTAAAGACAACCGGTTTAAGAATAAAGCTGGCCCAGCGATGCATGTGAACTTCAAAAATCTCACAATCAGATTTTGTCATAGGGGGCTGCAACCAGCCATACCTATAGTAGTAGCCAAACATTGTATTAGATGCCAGGCATTCAAATGAATGGCTGTCTATAAAATAAATAGGATGGATATGCCAGGGCGAGAGCGGATTATTATTAGTGTCTATACGCTCTGACTAAAAGAGGAAAGTTTCCTCTATGATGTCCATATGCTCTAATAGGACATACCCTTTAATTTTTATTAAATATCCTTGATTAAGATTATTTTGAAGTTCCTACAGTTCTAATGGGTAAAGGATTTTTAAGTACCTATCCCTACGCTTTAATATATTACTAAATCTATTGAGACAATACTAAAGAAAAAGATTTAATAAAACAATTGATTTGTAATATAATATAATTTGAATACTCACATGCATAGCAAAATAATAAATAACATTAGGAGATCATGAACTAAAAGGATCACTGTATTGCACTCATAATTAAATTACATATACAAAATGATTGGGGGGGATCTGTTAGTTGCAGTATGACTTCATGTTCCAGCGGCATATTGCAGTATATTATAGGTACTGTATGCTTTACCCAGGTAAACATTCGAGGCACAGGTGCTGCTGGCAGGTTGAGAAATTGCTAAACAACTAAGTCAAGTGAACAGAAAGAGAGCTATGCTTTTAATTGGTCCATCATGTACTCTGATGTCCATTTTAGTTGTAATTGCCGGATGTTTTCACGAAATGTAAAACATCCACTGATTATTCGTTTGGAATACAAAGACATTTGTTAACATACGACTAAAAACTCACTAAATCAGCCATAAAAAACCCTAAGATTTACTATACTAGTATATCTCAAATATAGAATCTTGCATCTTTATAAAATATTTTTCTTTTGTTATCATTAAAGTTTTTTTAACAGTATAATGAAAAAATATAATATTGTCTGTATATAACTAGTATAGAGCTGAATTAAAGGTCAATTACCTAATTAACTTTTATGTTTTTAATCTCATCCCATTTGCCTAATGAACTAGTGGACTACATCTCCTAGCAAGCAAAACTGCCTGCATACCTTTGATACATGCTGTACGGTTCTTGGATCTTCACACTGCCAAACACATGCACTTCCTTCTGCTGCTGAGCTACCCATGCTGCCACATGCTGCTTTGTATCAGGCAGAACAGTGGTAAAATAATATTTGTCCCTTGGTTTAAATAGGGGCAGACAGCGTAAGAAGTGTCCCTATTACGTCTTTGCTACAAAGGGGTGGCGGTCGTTGCAGACACACTACAGAGGGTATTATTACTTTAGGGCACATTTACTTTGTGGGGTCACAAAGGGATATTATTATTTTTGGGGTCACAAAGGGATATTACTACTTTTTGGGGCAGACAGGGGCACTATTATCATGTGGGGGCAAAACATATGTCTTAGGACTTGTTCCCACTGATCTTTTAAGACCCTTGCACGGTGCCTGGCTTTAGTGTTTCATCGATGGGTCACTGAAGGGACCCAGCAATGCAGTTGAAATAAGTGTAAAGACCAGTTGGACGTGGGGCCCATGTGCCTTTTGCTACGCTCCTTGTTTTTACGTGACACCCTTTCTCTTTCATTTGGCACCGTACCGCTGCCTGACATCAGGACCCTGTATGAGCTGCCGCACGCTGAGGGAGCCTGAAGGGACATGGAGGGGGAGAAGAGGAACTGTGAGGTGGGAATAATAATTATGGCTCTTTTGTGAAGCCATGCCCTCTTTTCACAAGACTTGCAATTTGCAATGCAGAAAGGTTGAAAAATTCCCCCCTTTGTGTTTTGGAGAGCACCGTAAACCACTTTAACTAGAAAGGTGCAACAAAAAATCTGTTCAATCCATCTGAATGAGATTGTTCCTGCAGAAGGTGCATGGATTTCTGCAGGCCCCATTCAGATGAATGGGAAAGTCACAGAAAATCTGCCTTATACGATTATATCCTAAGGGTCCAATTAAGTCGTCCCCCCCAGCATTTTTACCTTGTATCCAAAGGCAAGACCACAAATTGTCTTGTTTAATGCTCTGTGTAATGTTAGTCGATGCTTTATGTTTATTTATTCACAGTTATCCTGCTTTTTGCCTACTGGTTTTCACTGCTTATTATCCAGAATATGTGGATTTAAATCACGAGACGACAACTTGTAGCTATTTAGTTGCTGATTCAAGAGTTAGTTGCCTCATGCTCTACATCTGGAGGATAAAAAACAGACGGCTTTAGTCTGATTAAAATACTGATGGATGAATGAACGTGAATTCATGGAAAAAATGTTTACTGATTTTATATAATAAATTATAATGAACACATTTAATGCAAATATATTTTCCTTTATTTTTAAGAAAATATATTTCCCCACTGGCAAGGTTTTTCATGTCCAATTTATTCCTTCCAGCCAACAGTATCCCATTAAATGAGTACAAGCTTGTCCTCTAGTTCCAGCAGTGCCGCTTCACTGGAATGATTTGGCAGATGCAAGAAACCAAATTAAAATGTGACTGGCATCTGGTGCTGCTGCTCTTGTGATTTCATGCCATGTCAAAGATGCTTTCAAGTCCAAGGTCGGTCCAACAACCATGAAAATAGGGGTCTTTGTTTTACACAGAGAAGCTTCCACATTTTGGAATGCTACAGTCTTAGATGAGTGATTAATTTTCTCATATAGTCGTCAAGCGCTCGCCTGCTGCAATGCTTCAGTCTAGTATTATACACCACTCTTCAAATAAGAGCTGACAAATTGCAAAATCATTAAAATTACCTCTAAATACAAGAATAAAATAGTATAATATTGTGTTATGAAATAACAAAACTATATATATATATATATATATATACATATATTCAAAAATATATCAAATGTATATGAAAAAAAAATATATAATATCCCAAATATATATATATTTTTTAAATAACCAGATTAGAGTGATAACTATACGCCTCATCGGGGCAGACACAGATAACTAAGGGCCCCTGTGCAAAAACAGTGTATGGACCCCCTTTCACCAAAATACCCGCTACTTACGGCTTCCAAAATTTAAAATAAATAATGACTTTAAAAATTAATAATTTTTGCTGTTATTGAATTGGAAAATGGTTAGACTTGTAATCTTAAAATCGAGCTAAACGTTTGACAAACCTCTGACATGTCATAGTGACATGTCAGAAGTTTGGATTATTGGGGGTTCGAGCACTGAGTCCCCCACCAATCTCTAGAACGAAGCAACTGAAGCGTTTTGTGTCTGTTCGGCTTTTTCCGGAAATAAATATATAGTGTACGGACTCTATGAGCCCGTATTCCGACACATCGGCTTTTCGGAAAAAGGCGAACAGACATGAAGTGGCTGAGCGCTTCAGCTGCTTCATTCTAGAGATTGGTGGGGGACTCAGTGCTCGGAACCCCACCAATCCAAACTTCTGACATGTCACTATGACATGTCAGAAGTTTGTCAAACGTTTAGCTACACTTTATTCTCTCCTGCAGCAATGGATAACATCCGTGGTTCTCTAGGGCAGCTAAGAAGTTAATGATAACATTCCCGGTGGTCTAACGTAGTGTAGGGGTTAATTCCCTGTACTGAAGAATGCAAGACTCCTTCTTGCTAATCCAGCTGTAGACTTCTCAGACACACAGATACTAAATGATCTGTTATTAGCCAATCACAGAGCAGCACAAGCAATCATGGAGTATTTGTGATTGGCTGACTGGAATGATGAAGTGTCAGAGTATTCTATGAGAGACCCATGGAGAGTATGAGTAGGCATCAGGCCCTATTCATATCTGCGTTGGAGGCTCCGTTGGGACCCTCCTTCGCAGATCCGGGCAAATTTTCAGAAATAATAGCTATGCATCCTACGCTTTTGCTTCCAGTAAAACCAAGGACATCCCGGCAGAAACGTAATGGTACCCATTAAAGCCAATGGGTTTCATCGGCCGCTGGTGGTGTCCATAGTGCAACGGAACCGCTGTGTCTGGTATTTTCGTTGCTCTGCTTCTATGACGGATATGACAGATGTGAATGAGGCCATCGGGAACAGGAGTGCAGGGCACTAGTTTTAAAACCCCCTTGTGGCCAGAGTAGTTCCCCTCCCCCATTGCAGTTGAACAGGCTGTATGATTGCCGTTGTCCTCATATATAATTGATTGTTAGTACACCAGTTCTTCTCTGCATTAGCTCCTATATAAGTGAAAGACTGAATCTACAGTGCATGGGAGTGTAAATAATATTAATATGATGTATGAATATAATTTATAACTTTTTTAATTTATGATACAATAGACCAATAACTTCAACCTTATTGGAAGGAATTTAAAAAATAAAGGAAGAAATCTTTAGTGTGGTTTCTATGTGGCTCCGGTCAGCATTTTCTTTAAAGTCTTGCTTTAAGAAGAAGTAACAATAAAATGGCTTTAATTCATTAACAGTTCAGCACTGTGGTGTATTGATTGGCAATAAAGAAAGTTAATATATGCTATCATTTTAATGAATTAGCGCATACGTTCGCACCCTATATGCCCAGAGTTGAAAGTTGAAACTAAAAATACAACATTCCATGAATACCTACTATGCCTAATAATTTCAAAAAATGATTGATTCATAAAAGCTCACAGGATTTTACCATGCAGGACTTGAAGCTACTTGTTCTTAGAGCCAATGTGGCACCATTGCTAACAAAGTTACTTGGCAGCACTGAGTTTATAGGTTTAGTTCTGTTCAGTTCACCATCTGTGTGGAGTTTGAATACTTTCCAAATTTATACAAGAGTCACCCACTAAGCAATTTTAGTTGAAACTTCATATAGTACAAATATGATTGTAGGCATCAACAACCTATAATGTGTATAAATTTCTGCCTAAATGGGATAGTCAAATAGGGACAACATCTTTTAAGATGGTTAGTCTCCCATAGACAAGCTAATTCTGGGAAAGTGTCTCACTACTGGGAGCCCCTGCAATCAGCTGTTGTTACCAGAGGAAGACTTCATGATTGCAGAACATAAATTTTATGATACCTATATTACACCGAGTAAAAAAAGAAAAGAAAAGGATAATTTGAATACATTAATGAATAAAGAAAATGCCTCAAAATTTAGATTTTAAGTTATTTTCTTTATTCATTGATGAATGTGATTTGATTTAGTATAAAGCAAAAGAGATGCCTTTTCACTAAAGTTATGTATTGAGACTTAAAGGACAAACTATACATACATACATACATACATACATACATACATATATTGGAAGGCATAAAATAGCAAAATTCAAATGTCCAATTATGTAAATGAGAGTATGCTTATACCACAGCTCTCTTCTGCTTGTGCTGTGCAGCTCCAGCTTTAGGATTGGACCCAGCGCAGCGCGTTACGTCACTCCTCCTGAATCTAAAAGGGTAACTGCTTCAGTGGTGCAGCGCTTACTCATCAGGCCTGGTGGTCAGTTTCCTGCCATTTGATCCTCTTGTTCTCTGATTTTCCTGTGTTTGATCTGGCTCTGATGCTGCTTGATCTGATTTTTCCATATTTCGACCTCTGGCCTGACTCTGATCTTGCCTCCTTATTCTGATGACTGGACCTGAGGTTGCATGCCAGTCACCTACCCGGATCTGTTTGACCACAAAATGGTTCAAACCCGCCATCTGCAGCCTGTGTCTATTGGGTACTGTGATGGGGACCGCGACCTGGGAATCTTACTCGCAAAGTACATCCTCTTTGTGGGAGTTAAGAATGAAGGATGGCGTATTTTGTTGACTCCACACCCAAGATTATCCTACGCCACCTTAATAACAGTCCCAGTCATTCATTGTTCCTGCCAGCTGCCAAACTACAATTGTGATATGTGCAGCTACTTCTCCAAAAGTCTGCATGGTGCCTTTAAAGTTTTCCCGCCAGTGTGCTACTGTTCTTTACCATCCCCGAGATGTCTTTGCAGAGCTGTATTAATCTGCTTCTCCATCTTCGAGATATCATTTAAGTTCCGACTACGCTAGCTGGGTACTGGTATCCAGGTACGCTCTTGGGCTTATAGTCTAATATGTATTACATACACATAGCAATATCATATGCTTTGCGTGTAAGTCACAACTGTGAATTTACCTATTAGAATCAAGGGCAAAACTACAGGGAATCTATGGAAAAATCTTTTCAAAAAATATTTGAGAGTGTACTGTATAATAATAATAATAATAAAAATAACAACAAAAGAAAAACTATAGCGTCTGTGTAGGCAGACCTTAAAGGGGTTATCCAGGGACCAAAAATTGCATTGCAATAATTTATTTATGTGAAACAAAGTAACTTACTAATATACTTTAATTAAAAATCTGTACTAAATGGTGCAGTTCAAACCTCGTGAATTGTTCTCAGAAGTCCTGGAGCTTTTCTAATAATGATGATGCGCCGACATGTCCCCACGTGACTGAGGGCTTGCTTCATGTGCTGTTTGTGAACATGACCGTATTAGCTGTTTGCTATTACTTGAGTCCCGAGCAGAGCATCAGCTAGCGCAATAGGAAATCCTGGAATTGACCAAATACGAACATCGGGCACAGCGCTGGAGTCCCGAGCAAAGCACTAGCTGTTGCTCTGCTCGGGACTCAACCAATATTTATTTCCACTTTTTTGCTTATTAGGGTATGTACACATGCTTAGCAAAATACGTCCGAAAATCCAGAGCTGTTTTCAAGCGAAAACAGCTCCTGATTTTCAGACGTTTTTTTAACAACTCGCGTTTTTCGCAGCGTATTTTATAGCCGTTAATGGAGCTGTCTTTCAATGGAGTCAATGAAAAACGCCTCCAAAACCGCCGGGGGCGTCTTTTTATGTGCCATATTTTGACAGCGACGTGTAAAATTAAGCCTCGTGGGAACAGAACACCGTAAATCCCATTGCAAGCAATGGGCAGATGTTTGGAAGCGTAATGGTGCCGTTTCTTAAGGCGTAATTCGAGGCGGAAACGGCCCGAATTATGTCTGAAACCACTGCGTGTGAACATACCCTTATAGTTTGCAGGTGTGTACGAAGTCTCCTACACTGCATTATTTTTTTTAGTTGTCTCTTACTTATCTTTACATTGGACTCTTTTCTGAATATATATTGCTACTGTCTTGTACTTTGGTAATATGAATTGTTTGATAATGTTGATGACAGGTACTTGTATATTTTGACAATTATGACTTATATGATATGTTGTACGTTTTGTAGACAACGTCTTCTTTTTTTTAAATCCAGGGTCTTGTATTCTATTTGCAATGCCTTCATGTACCCTAAGAACAAGAAACAATTGCACATCTGGACAAATCTTGTCTTTTCAAAGTCGAAGCTAAGGCAAAAACACGGTGTTTCGAACCTTGACCGTAAATCACGAGAGGTAATTTAAACCAGACTTTAGGAAGAAAACAATACAAGCCTACTGTAGATCGATAAACTCATAAAATCAGCATCCCAGAGTCACACAATATTTAGAATATCACTTGAGTGGGTGAATATATACCGGAGTATATTGTTTTTTCTTCCTGTGGATGTCATCTATTTTTTATCCTTTTGACTGAAATATTATTTTAGTTCTACAAGACAGACATATATGCTATATATAAATATGCATCATCATCAGTATTCTGGCCCTCAGAAGAAATATGTCAGATGAATAAAAATTTGATGCAGAAATGATTAGACAATTATGCGTTAAATAAAAGATCTAAATAATTGAAAACATGGGACTATCTACATTGAAATAGACTTGCAAAACCTTTAACATAATATGTAACAGGAGGAAGAATCATAATGATAAAAAAATGAACATTGCACTGCACTGAATATTTCCCTCTTTATCAATAAAGAATATTCTATGACTTCTGTGCATAATAAGAGAACATTTGCATATTTTCTAGACAGCAAGTAGTGCTAAAGTTTGCAAAGATCAAAATTCTCATGTCAAACTTTATTTGGAAAATAAAAAAAATGATATTGCCAAATATGAAAAAATAAATTTGTCCCTTTCCATTCCAGACAACGCCCCTATGAGCTTCCAACCATCTGCACTCCCAATACCAGGGATCAATATGATTAGGGACTCAAACTTCATCCGGAGCATTGAAAATGCTTCCTAAATGGGAGGGATTAAGAATCATTTAAAGAGCACATCACCTTTCTTTTCTTTGGTTTTTACACATATTGCAAGATTTTTATTGGAAGAAACCGTAAATTACAGTATTTGAAATACCAGAGATAAATTTATATTTTTAAGTAGAAGGGTATATCTCTAAATGCATGACCAGCTGTCCACATTGACTTCCTAAACATTCCCATAAGATTTCAGCTATCTTGCATTATTCTCAACTGCCCTGACTGAGAGTCCACTATAGAAGAAGCTGAGTAGGACAACTCTTATACATGACGATGAAATGCAGTACCAGGTACAGCATCAAGTGCAGAAGTGTCGATGTATCAGGTACAACCAATGGCGGATCATCATATGGGCGGTTCGGGTGCTATCTACAGGGGGATGGGTGTGACGCTATCTACAGGGGGATGTGTGTGTGGCGCTATCTACAGGGGGATGTTTGTAGCGCTATCTACAGGGGGCTGTGTGTGTGACGCTATCTACAGGGGGCTGTGTGTGTGACGCTATCTACAGGGGCTGTGTGTGTGACGCCATCTACAGGGGCTGTGTGTGTGACGCTATCTACAGGTGCTGTGTGTGTGACTCTATCTACAGGGTCTGTGTGTGTGACACTATCAACAGGGGGCTGTGTGTGTGATGCTATCTACAGGGTGTGTGTGTGTGTGTGTGTGTGTGTGTGTGTGTGTGTGTGTGTGTGTGTGTGAGACGCTATCTACAGGGGTTGTTTGTGTGATGCTATCTAAAGGGGGAAGTGTGTGGCGCTATCCACAAGGGCTGTGTGTGTGACGCTATCTACAAGGGGATGTGTGAGTGACACTATCTACAGGGGTTGTGTGTGTGACGCGATCTACAGGGGGATGTGTGTGACACTATCTACAGGTTCTGTGTGTGTGACACTATCTACAGGGGCTGTGTGTGTGACGCTATATACAGGGGGCTGTGTGTGGCACTATCTACAGGGGCCTTTGTGCATGTGGTGCTTTACTTTACAGTGTTTGACACAATTATATTCAGGGGCGCAGTGTATGGTGCTATTATATTTAGAGGCACAGTGTGTGGCACCATGATAATTTTATCTTCGTTTATAGGTGTCGAAATGTTGGAAAAGTGAGAGCAGAAGACATCTGAGTGGCAAATTCTGAAGAAATTGGTCATGGCCGGGAGAAGTCATTACGAAGTCTGGACCGGATGAAGAAGAAAAGAGGAAAAATTTACTAGAATCTGAGAAGTCGTCACCTGTGAGTCACTAGATTTATAGAGAATCTGTCACCGCTCCTGACATGTTTATTATAGGAAATCCTTGTGTTTCAGAAAAAGTATTTTTGCAATCCAGGACTGATAGACAAATGCGTGTTACCAGTGCCCTTGTCAGGAGGATGTGTCCCTGCACAGTGTGATACTGTCAGCGATGGTTGGAGACTGTCAGTATGTAGGGACACAGCCCTTTGACAACGGGAATCGTAACACCCATTTGCTAATGCTTGCACAAAAAGGTAGTGTTAACAAAAGTTACGGCGTGGCAGGGTGGCGGTGGAGAAGGGGGGCCCAAGTTTGGGTAACAGCCCAGGGCCTATAGTCTACTTAATCCGCCACTTGGTACAACAGTGAAAATGTTACAGTGCTGTACCCGACACATCGACACTACAGCGACAGCTCTCTTGGGGGTTTGGGCAACACCAATCACACATTTAAGGCCCAAGCTAAGGCCATATCAATTAAACATTGCTGGAAAATTCCTTTAAGATACAACAAATTATTTGCCTATAAAAAGGACAACAGGCCACATGACGTTATACACAAACAAGTGAACAAACCAAAATTATTGAGAATCTACAACATTCCTTGAAATTCTAATATCTCATTATATAAAAGCAATATATCCAAATGGATCATATATAAATATATCTTTATTACATACAATACATTACAGCTCAAAAAATACCCAAAACAGGCTTGTGTGACGAAGCCTGTGCAAAACGCGGGCTGGGGTACTGGACAGCCTGGTGCAGGATTCTATTATGGCTTGTGGAGGGTAATCTTTATCTCAAGCGGTATTGGATTATGGTATAATCTGGATTGGAAAGCACACATGGTAAAAAAAAAATTGCTATTGCCATGTAATGTTGTTTTATTTATTTGCCCACACTTAATTGACCTTGTGGTGATACATTGTTAGTTATGCCTGAACCTGCAATTGACAGTCTATAGTGTTTTTATTGGGTGTATTGGTCTTTTTTTTAGCTGTGTTTGATTGCGTGTTAAAAATATATATTTATATACAATCAATTTGGATGTATTGCCTTAGTATACTGTGATACTAGAATTTCAAGGGATATTGTAGCTCCTTTAAGATACAGTTTGCTTGAAAAATGACACTGCACTCCAGCTTTACACTCCCAAAGATTGTTAAATCAGTTTTAGCTAAGCTAGCAGAGAATGTCGAGTATCTGTATGGTATACTAAACACTATTGCATGGTAGATTATACATGAGATTAATATTGATCATCCCAAGAATAGAAAACCTCCCTTCTAAGAGCTGGTTGTCCAGTGCACAAAATATCCAACACAGATACAATTCCTGCCATCCCGAAACTCCCTTTCATGCTGCTAAGATCCCTTTACTTATTTTGTCCCTCCACTTTTGTGAGTCGAATTCTAGATTCTAATTAATCAAAATGAAGGACTATTGGACAATTCACATTATTGGAGAATTTATTTAATCCCTTAAGGTCAGTCGTATTTTTGTCTTCGTTCACATCTGCAACAGGACTTCGTTGATGGGTTCCCTCGGACCTTTCCGTCGGGGGAACCCATGAACGGAATCCAAATGGTAACAAATGCAAACCATAGGTTTCCGTTTGCATCACCATTGATTTCAATGGTGATGGATCTGGTGCAAACGGTTTCCGTTTGTCACTGTTGTGTAACGATTTCATTATGTATTTATTTTTTTGAAACCGGTAATAAACCAGGTTAATTTTTTTTTTTTATAAATGCAATATATTGTATAAATGCACATTCACAAATGTCTTTAAAGTGCACCATGACTGATTATAAACAGGAGCTGCAGAACATGTAAGAGTAGATAGGAGACAGCTAGGAGACAGAACTAGGACATTATTTAGAATATATTCAAAATGAGTGAGATCTATCAGCAAAAAGAAGCAGTCATTTTGTATGTACAGACTGAATTCTTAAAGGCTATGTACACCTTTTTTTTCTATTATTGTTTTTATTCAATTTTATGTATAGCGTTAACCCCTTAGTGACCACCAATACACCTTTTCACTGCGGTCAGTAAGGGGCCTTAGGCTAGCCCGTCGCCTTTTCACGGCGGCCTAGTCTAAGTCCTGCATGTTTGACCAGTGCAGGCTGGAGCCGGGGCTCAGCTGTCTGATGACAGCCGGGCTCCTACTTCAACGGCCACGATTGAAGTTTACTTCGATCGTGGCCATTTAATCCGTTAAATGCTGCGGTCAATAGCGACCACGGCATGTCCTTATAGATTGCCGGTCAGATTTACACTGATAGGCAAAAATGCTTTGGTATACTAAGTATACCAAAGCATTATAGCAGCGATCTAAAGATCGCATATTAAAGTCCCCTAATGGAACTAAAAAAAAATAAGTAAGTAATGTGAAATAAAAATTAATAATAAAAATGGCAAACATTTTTTTCCATAAAAAGTGGTTTTATTTAGTAAAAGTGTTAAAAATAAATAGAAGTACACATATATGGTATCGCCGTGACCATAATGACCAAAACAATAAAGTTAATCTGTAATTTAAACTGCAAGTTGGACACCGTAAAACAAAAACGCAAAAAACAATGGTCGAAATTGCTATTTTTTTCCATTGCTCCCCCAAAAAAGTCATAATAAAAGTTAATCAATAAGCCCCATATACCCTAAAACAGTACCAATCAAAACTACGCCTTGTCCTGCAAAAAACAAGCCCTCATATAACTACATTGAAGGAAAAATTAAAAAATTACGGCTCTTGGAAAGCGACGATGCAAAAACAAATAATTTTAGTTCAAAAGAGTTTTTGTTGTGCAAAAGTCGTAAGACATAAAAAACCTATACATATGTGGTATTGTCATAATCGTACCAACCCATAGAATAAAGGTAACATGTTATTTATGCCGCACAGTGAATGGCATGAATTTAAAACGCATAGAACTATGGCGGAATTTCAGGTTTTTTTTCTATTCTCACCCAAAAAAGTTAATAAAAGTTAGTCAAAAATGATATGTACCCCAAAATGGTGCCATTTAAAAGTACAACTAATGCCGCAAAAAACAAGTCCTCATACAGCTATGTCAACTGACAAATAGAAAATGTATAGCTCATTGAATGCAACTATAGAAAAACAAAAAAAAATATCTGGGTAAATAGGGCCTAAAATAGGCTGGTCACTAAGATGTTAAAAAATATCTGGGTAATTAGGGCCTAAAATAGGCTGGTCACTAAGGTGTTGAAAAACAAACAAATTATGAGAACTTCGAGATACGGTACAGACACTTTCCGCATAAAATCCGTACAATATAATCTGGACATTGCATAAAGACAAAAAATGAGCCTATACTTAATAATATACAGGTACCTTTGGTATAAAAGGATATCATTGCACGTATAGCATATACATAATAAGATAGTCAGATGAATCAATAAGGTCAGGTAAAGTTTCAGAACGCTTTCCATGGTTCCCACAAGGATATAAAGTTGTGTCTGGTGTGTAATTACCAATGAGAAATTTCATTGAATCTATATAATTGATCAACCCTATTGATCCATTGCTCCATAGGAGGTATACTCCCGGATAGCCAATAACACGTTATGAGCAGTCTAGCCGCTATCAGCAACTGTTTAAACAAAAGTGAAGTTTGTATTTTCACACCTTTAGGAAAAATGGTGAGCAATGCCAACTTAGGATGAAGAGAGAGATCAGTTCCGCAAACAAGTTTACAGTTTTCAAAGATTTTCGTCCACAACTGTTGTAATTACTTACATGACCACCAGATGGGGTAGAAAGAGCCATCTCTCTCCAAACATCTCCAACAACGATTGGGCACATCTTTACCAAAACATGCAATTTTGTCTGGATTTTCTCACACACCTAGAGGATTTATGTGGAGTGCGGAGAACTTGTTAACATTTCTTGTTCTGTAAATTTCTCACCCAGATCATTTTCCACGTCTGGATAAATGGGAGAGAGGAGAGTGTGGAAGGTGAGGACAATCTCTTATATAGGGAAGATATGGGTTTTACTGGATACATGGGGCTTGTAAGCATATTTTAAAACCAGGAAAGTGAGCGATTGAAAAAGGGTAAATTACAGGACTTTATCATATAAGTTCTTAAATAAATTAGGAAAGGTACATTTTGGGGTGGAATATTTAATCTCTGCGCCAGTTCAGATAAGGAAAATGGTTTCCCTTGTGAATCTATTAAATGTGTAATAGGAACTGTAGAATTTTTTGTCTGCACTGGGGCACTCTCCAGCAGATCCCGAACCTGTATCAATGGAGAGGGATGTAACTGGGTGTTTTCAAAATTAATGAACCAGCGCCAAGTAGAGAAAGTGGCTTTAGTGAGCGGGTTGTTAATGAATCTGTCACAAATATGTTTGGTAGGTGTAAAAAGTAAAGCTCGTAATGACATTGGAGCTAAGTGTTCCTCAACCGCTATCTAGGACTTCTGCGTTGGTGTCTAACCCAATCATTGACTCGAGAGAGATGAATAGCTCTGGAGTATATCTCAGGATCTGGAAGACCAATTCCTCCCATCTCTTTGGGTCTAGATAACATGGACTGGGCAATTCTCGCTTTCTTACCTTGCCAAATAATTGGGCAATCGATTTCCTTACAGCCAGGTAAAAGCTCTTGGACACAGGTATAGGTAGGACCTGTAACAGGTAAGTAAGTCTAGGGATTATTAGTGACATAATCATGTTCTTTCTCCCAAACCATGAGAGGACTGGGAAATCCAACTTTCCTGTAATGAAGGGGTAAGGAGAGAGACAGGTGAGCCCTAATCTACCCGCCACTCAGTCCCTGCCTACTTGCACGACCCGTCCTAGGCGACGGCGTACAACTGGGCGACGGTCCCTACGCTCAATACGTGCACGAGAGACAAACAGCAAGGGTACACAGAAGCTAAGGGAAATGGGGCAGTTGCCCACGGCAACACTGTGAGCAACAAGAGTAGTGAACGAGCCGAGTCAACCCAAGAGTGTACGAGGTACCAAATGCAGAGCAGGTGCGTAGTCAGTAAAGCCAGGGTCAAAAATGTAGCTGAGGTCAATAGAAATAGCTGGAACAGCAGAGCCAGGAAACAAGAGAGAATCACAGGCAAAGACAAGAAGCAAATTAAGGTACACATAGACCGAGGGCGGGAGCTAGAACCGTCTGGACAGGCTGTGATAGGTTCTCCCACTCCTCAGCCTACCAGCCTGAGTGGTAGCAGATCGAGTCACTCTAACAGACCTAGGAGCAGATGCAGACTGATTAACCACAGGCGTCGACACAGAAGCTGTGTCTGGCATATCCTTTACATTCATAATTGAGGATTGTAAAGCGTGTAGTAATAGGACATAATTTAAACGATATAAATGGGACAAATTATTATCGATCTTGACCGCTAGAAATGTGAGTTGTTGTGAGTTCCAGTCAAAAGGGGAATCAGCAGTCAATCTCATTTTGCATCTGGCAGATAAATTAAAGCTAACAACTTGAGATTTAGTTTGATTGACCTTGAAATTAGAAAGTGTCCCGAAATCTGTAAATAGAGTAGAGATTCGAGGGAGATCTACTTCTGGGTTTGACGTTAGGATCAACAGGTCGTCAGCATACACTGCTACTTTATGTTCTATACCTTTCACATCAAGCCAAATTATAACGGGGTCTTATCTAATAGCCTGTAAAAGAGTTTCCATCACTTGGACAAAGAGCATTGGTGATAATGGGCATCCTTGTGTCGTTCCATTAGTAATCTTAAAGGGGGATGACAACAGACCATTGACAGACAAAGAGGCAGAAGGCGAATCATACATTGCAAACATGGCCGCAATTAATGAAAATTGAAAGTTAAATTTATGTAAAACTCTTTTCATATAGCTCCAACTAACCCGATCAAAAGCTTTTTCTGCGTCTGTTCCTATCACCACCAATGGAGATCTATGCTTTTCTGCAAGGTATAGTAAGTGCAAAACTCTAGCGGTGTTGTCTTTACCTTCCCTATTTTTCGTAAATCCAACTTGATCTGAATGAATTAGGTTGGGAAGTATGTTCATTAGTCTGTGTAAAGGATCTGCCAGGCACAACTTCTGTGTATACGCCCATAGATAATCAATCTGACCCTGAGTCTATGTCTCTGAGACTGACTCCATCTTCCACCACTCAGGATGGCAGGCTTAGGAGCGGGAGAGCCTATCGCAGCCTGGCCAGATGGAGCTAGCTCCCGCCCTCTGTCTATTTATACCTGCCTTTCCTGTTCCTCCTTTGCTTGTGATTCTTCTCGTGTGGTTTCCTGGCCCAGCTACAGCTTCTACTATTTGATCCTGCTCCATACTGACCCTGACTTACTGACTACTCTCCTGCTCTGCGTTTGGTACCTCGTTCACTCCTGGTTTGACTCGGCTCGTTCACCACTCTTGTTGCTCACAGTGTTGCCGTGGGCAACTGCCCCATTTCCCTTAGCCTTGTGTATCCTTGTCTGTTTGTCTCGTGCACTTACTGAGCGTAGGGACCACCGCCCAGTTGTACCCCGTCGCCCAGTTGTACCCCGTCGCCTAGGGCGGGTCGTTGCAAGTAGGCAGGGACAGAGTGGCGGGTAGATTAGGGCTCACTTGTCCGTTTCCCTACCCCCATCATTACATAATCACAAGCCCAATACCTAGTCTACCCTTGTCCCTGAAACTACTATGGACCCCTTGAGACCCTGGCCCAGCAAATGCAGGGTCTCTCCCTACAGGTCCAGGCCCCGGCTCAGAGGGTCAAGCAGCCTGACGCTACCATGGTAGTGCCCCTCACCTCACCTCTTGAACCCCACCTCAAGTTGCCTGACCGGTTCTCAGGGGACCGGAGGACTTTTCTCTCCTTTCGGGAGAGTTGTAGGCTCTACTTTCACTTAAAGCCTCACTCCTCAGGTTCTGAGAGCCAGCGGGTGGGTATAATTATGTCCCGGCTCCAGGAAGGGCCCCAAGAGTGAGCCTTCTCCTTGGCTCCTGACGCCCCTGAACTTTCCTCCGTTGATCGTTTCTTTTCTGCTCTCGGACTCATTTATGACGAGACTGACAGGACTGCCTTGGCCGAGAGTCAGCTGGTGACCTTACGTCAGGGTAAGAGACCTGTTGAGGAGTATTGTGCTGACTTTAGGAAGTGGTGCGTAGCTTCCCGGTGGAATGACCCTGCCTTAAGGTGTCAGTTTAGGCTGGGTCTGTCGAACGCCCTGAAAGACCTGCTAGTTAGCTATCCCTCTTCTGACTCCCTTGACCAGGTTATGGCATTAGCGGTACGACTTGACCGACGTCTCAGGGAACGACAACTTGAACGTTTTGGTGTTTTCCCCTCTGACTCCCCCATGATGCCTCCTGAGGTCCCGTTGCTTCGCTCTTCCACGGAAGACTTGGAGGTTCCTATGCAACTCGGGGCCTCCGTGTCCCCCCGACAACGTAGAGAGTTCCGCAGGAAGAATGGTCTCTGCTTCTATTGTGGGGATGACAAGCATCAAGTGAACACCTGTCCTAGGCGCAAGAATAAGCAGCCGGAAAACTTCCGCGCCTAAGTGATCATCGGGGAGGTCACTTGGGTGCACAGGTATTTCCCGTAAATATGAAACGTAATAAAATCTTGCTTCCCTTTCAGGTCTCTTTTGGTGGTACGTCTGCTACCGGCAGTGCCTTCGTGGATTCAGGGTCTTCTGCTAATATCATGTCTGTGGAATTTGCTATGTCTCTAGCTATGCCTTTGATTGATTTGCCTAAACCTGTCCCTGTAGCATACCCCTGTTTTTGAACTCCTTGTTGGTTCCATGCATTTGGAGCAGTGCTCTGTACTGTTGATGCAGGGATTGTCGTCCGATTTGGTTTTAGGCCTTCCCTGGTTGCAGTTGCATAATCCCATGTTTGACTGGAATACTGGGGAGCTTACCAAATGGGGTAATGAATGCTTGACGTCATGTTTTTCTGTTAATTCTATTTCTCCCCCTGAGGAGGTCAACACGCTACCTGAGTTTGTTCAGGACTTCGATGATGTTTTCTCTAAGGAGGCCTCCGAAGTGTTACCTCCTCATAGAGAATACGATTGCGCTATCGAATTGGTACCAGGAGCTAAGCTTCCTAAGGGTAGGATATTTAATCTTTCTTGTCCCGAACGTGAAGCCATGAGAGAGTATATCCAGGAATGCCTGGCCAAGGGTTACATTCGCTCCTCTACTTCTCCGGTAGGTGCTGGCTTCTTCTTCGTAGGGAAGAAGGATGGTGGTCTTAGGCCATGCATTGACTACCGTAACTTGAATAAGGTCACTGTAAGGAACCAGTATTCCCTTCCTTTGATTCCTGATCTCTTTTATCAGGTTCAGGGGACCCAATGGTTCTCTAAGTTTGATCTACGGGGGGCGTATAACCTTATCCGCATCAAGGAGGGGGATGAGTGGAAGACTGCGTTTAACACGCCCGAAGGTCATTTCAAATACCTCGTCATGCCCTTTGGGTTGTGTAATGCTCCTGCAGTCTTCCAGAATTTCATAAATGAGATTTTAAGAGATTACCTGGGGGTATTTCTTGTAGTGTACCTTGATGACATACTGGTGTTTTCCAAGGACTTGTCCTCCCACATTGAGCATGTCAGGAAGGTGCTAAAGGTCATTCGGGAAAACAAACTGTTTGCGAAAACCGAAAAATGTGTGTTTGGGGTACAGGAGATACCATTTTTGGGTCAAATCCTCACTCCTCATGAATTCAGCATGGACCCCGCCAAGGTCCAGGCTGTGGCGGAATGGGTCCAACCTGCCTCCCTGAAGGCGTTACAGTGTTTCTTGGGGTTCGCTAATTATTACAGGAGATTTATTGCTAACTTCTCGGTCATCGCTAAGCCTCTTACGGACCTCACTCGCAAAGGTGCTGATCTCCTGAGGCTGTCCAGGCTTTTGAGGTCCTTAAGAAGTGCTTTATCTCGGCCCCGGTGCTGGTTTAGCCCAACCAAATGGAGCCATTTATCGTGGAAGTTGATGCATCCGAGGTGGAAGTGGGGGCTGTCTTGTCCCAGGGTACCAGGTCCCTCACCCATCTCCGTCCCTGTGCCTACTTCTCCAGGAAGTTTTCGCCTACTGAGAGTAACTATGATATTGGCAACCGCGAACTCTTAGCCATTAAATGGGCATTTGAAGAGTGGCGCCACTTCTTGGAGGGGGCTAGGCACCAGGTAACGGTCCTTACCAACCACAAGAATCTGGTTTTCCTAGAATCTGCCCGGAGGCTAAACCCGAGACAAGCTCGATGGGCGCTATTTTTTACCAGATTCAACTTTTTGGTTACCTATAGGGCTGGGTCTAAAAATATTAAGGCTGATGCACTGTCGCGTAGCTTCATGGCCAGCCCTCCTTCGGAGGAAGATCCTGCTTGTATTTTGCCTCCTGGTATAATCATTTCTTCTATTGATTCTGATTTAGTCTCTGAAATTGCGGCTGATCAAGGTTCAGCTCCCGGGAACCTTCCTGAGGACAAGCTGTTTGTTCCCCTGCAATTCCGGCTAAGGGTACTTAGGGAAAATCATGACTCTGCACTATCTGGTCATCCAGGCGTCCTGGGTACCAAACACCTCATTGCCAGAAACTATTGGTGGCCTGGGTTGCCTAAAGACGTTAAGGCCAACGTCGCCGCTTGTGAGGTTTGTGCTAGGTCCAAGACTCCCAGGTCCCGACCAGCGGGCTTACTACGTTCTTTGCCCATTCCCCAGAGACCTTGGACCCATATCTCCATGGATTTTATCACCGATTTGCCTCCATCTCAAGGCAAGTCGGTGGTGTGGGTTGTAGTAGACCGCTTCAGTAAAATGTGCCACTTTGTGCCCCTCAAGAAACTACCCAATGCCAAGATGTTAGCCACCTTGTTTGTCAAACACATCCCGCGTCTCCATGGGGTCCCTGTCAATATTGTTTCGGACAGAGGGGTACAATTTGTTTCTTTGTTTTGGAGAGCCTTCTGTAAAAAGTTGGAGATTGATCTGTCCTTCTCCTCTGCCTTCCATCCTGAAACTAATGGCCAAACTGAGAGGACTAATCAATCTCTAGAACAATATTTAAGGTGTTTTATCTCTGACTGTCAATATGATTGGGTCTCATTCATTCCCCTCGCTGAATTTTCCCTTAATAACTGGGTCAGTAACTCGTCAGGGGTCTCCCCCTTTTTCTGTAATTTTGGGTTTAATCCACGGTTCTCCTCCGTTTCACCTGGTAGTTCCAACAATCCCGAGGTAGAGGTCGTTCATCGGGAACTGTGCACAGTCTGGGCCCAGGTTCAGAAGAACCTAGAGGCGTCCCAGAGCGTACAAAAAACTCAGGCTGATAGAAGACGTTCTGCTAACCCCTTGTTTATGGTCGGGGATCTGGTGTGGTTATCGTCTAGGAACTTGCGCCTTAAGGTCCCGTCCAAGAAGTTTGCTCCCCGGTTTATTTGGCCGTATAAGGTCATTGAAGTCCTCAATCCTGTCTCCTTCCGACTGGAGTTGCCCCCATCTTTTCGAATACACGACGTGTTTCATGCCTCCCTCCTTAAACGCTGCTCCCCGTCCTTGGCTCCCTCGAGGAAACCTCCTGTTCCCGTTCTCACCCCTGAGGGGGTGGAATTCGAGGTGGCCAAGATTGTGGACAGCAAGATGGTCCAAAGCTCCCTCCAGTACCTGGTCCATTGGAGAGGAGAGGACTTGGGTACCCGCCCGGGATGTTCACGCTGGGGTATTGGTCAGGAAGTTCCACCTTCGTTTCCCCAATAAACCAGGTCCACTTAGAAAGGGTCCGGTGGCCCCTCATAAAAGCGGGGGTACTGTAAAGGATCTGCCAGGCACAACTTCTGTGTATACGCCCATAGGTAATCAGTCTGCACCTGAGTCTATGTCTCTGAGACTGACTCCATCTTCCACCACTCAGGATGGCAGGCTTAGGAGCGGGAGAGCCTATCGCAGCCTGGCCAGACGGAGCTAGCTCCCGCCCTCTGTCTATTTATACCTGCCTTTCCTGTTCCTCCTTTGCTTGTGATTCTTCTCGTGTGGTTTCCTGGCCCAGCTACAGCTTCTACTATTTGATCCTGCTCCATACTGACCCTGACTTACTGACTACTCTCCTGCTCTGCGTTTGGTACCTCATTCACTCCTGGTTTGACTCGGCTCGTTCACCACTCTTGTTGATCACGGTGTTGCCATGGGCAATTCCCCCTATTCCTTTAGCCTTGTGTACCCTTGTCTGTTTGTCTCGTGCACTTACTGAGCGTAGGGATCGCCGCCCAGTTGTACCCCGTCGCCTAGGGCGGGTCGTTGCAAGTAGGCAGGGACAGAGTGGCGGGTAGATTAGGGCTCACTTGTCCCTTTCCCTACCCCCATCATTACAGTCTGCTTGAAATCATTTTAGCTATAAATTTTAAATAAATATTTAGAAGGGAAATATTTTTATAATTAGAACAAAGTGACAAATCCTTGCCGTCTTTTGGTATTAAGGAGATATATGCATAAATCATGGACTGCGTGAGAGGGCATCCTTGTAATGCTAAGTTACAGATTGGTAAAATATACAGGCGTATGTTTTGTTTAAAGGTGGAATAATATAAAATCGGAAAGACATCGGTCTTTGGCTCTTCCCAATTGGCGTGTTTTCGACAGCAGATTCTAGTTCTTGTAGTGTAAAGGGTTTGGCAAGAATGTCAGATTGTTCTAAGGGGAGGGTCGGTAGTTGTAAAGAATCCGAAAAATATAAAATTTTATGTTGCCTGTCTGAAGACAAATCAGGGCTAGTGCCACTTTCCAGGTTATATAAGTCATTATAGAAAAGTCAAAACTGCTCAGCAATATCTTTAGAGGAAGAGATTAGTTGTCCGCTTGATTTCTTAATTACAGGGATAAAGTTATGAGAGGTCCGATTTTTAAGTTGTCTCATCATAACCTTTGATGCTTTATTGCCATGAACAAAAATTTTTTGTTGGGAGTGCAGATAATATTTCGCAAAGAGCGAGTTCAATATACTGTATTTTTTAAATCAGATCTAAGAGATTGTAATTGAGTCTGTTGTTGTAACGCTAATGACTTTTTATGTAAACCTTCCAGCTTTTGAATAGGATTGGTTAGTAACGTAATTTGTTTCTCCCGTTCTCTCTTCTGTTGAGAGCCTAGGCATATGAGATGTCCCCTGATAAATACCTTATGGGTGTCACATAAAACCTCTGGAGAAAAATTTGGAGTGGCATTCTTCTAGTAGGGCTGTGAGATGTTTTCTATTGTCCTCTGAGTTTATAAGCATTTCGTTTAGCAACCATTTAGGTGATCTATTTAGGCAGTTAGGTATTTGTAGCAACAGAAAAATAGGAGAGTGATCGGAATGTAATTGCGTACCAATGGTGGATGCAGAGCAGTACAGCATGGGTTCCGGGAAGATAAAAAGATAATCAAGACGTTGGTAAGACTTATGTGCTGCAAAATAAAAGGTATAATCAATAATTTAGGGTGAAAAACTTCTCCAGGAGTCTATAAAATGCAAGTTATGTAATGTTTTTTTCAATTTGCTAAGTGCTTTATAAGATATAACGGATCTCTTAGATGAAGAGTCTATAGAGGGGTCTAGCGTCACATTCAGATCACCTCTCAAAATTACAACTCCATCTTTAATAGTGTCTAATAACGTGAGAACATTTAACAGCCATGGTATTTGGTTAAGAATTGGGTACGTAAACATTGGCCAAGGTAAAAAGTTGTGAGCCTACGTTCACTTTGAGAAATAAATATCAACCATCAGGATCTTGTAAATGTGCAATATATGAAAAAGGCACATTTCTCTGAAAACCAATGCTCACTCCTTTCATGTCAGAACTATTCGAGCCGCTGTAATACCAGGTGGGGTACTGTGGGAACGATTGTTTGGGGTAGTGGTCAAATTTAAAATGTGTTTCCTAAAGAAATAATATAGAGCAGTGTCGTTTTTTCAATATAGAAAAGACTTGTCTACGTTTTGAAGGGGAATTAAAACCTCTGACATTGTATGAGGATATAGTTATATCAGCCATCGTACATAGATAGAAGAAAAAGATAACATACGGCCCAATAGGACTAAATGAGCAGTGATTCTTGTAGAATAGGAATGCATTAACAAATGTGCAGGTGAAGCGGTTCCGTTGTTTTGACGGAATGAATAGCGCAGTCGACTATGGAGGACGAGAGCGACTACACTGCAACGTCAGGCGAGTAATGCCTCTTTTTTGTTTCATTGCATTCCCCCTATTGGCCACAATTTTTGTTAACTCGGAAAACCCCTTTAATCCATTTCCGCCGCAGCCATTTTTCAAATTTTCAATTTAATTTTTTCCTCCCCACCTTCCAAAAGCCATAACTTTTTAATTTTTCCGTCGATTTAGTCTTATGAGGGCTTGATTTTTACAGGACAAGTTGTCGTTTTTCATGTCACCATTCATTGTACCATATAATGTACTAGGAAACAGGAAAAAAATATTTGTTGTGTAGAAAATAAAAGGAAAACCCAGCAATTTCTACATTGTTTTTTGCGCTTCGTTTTTTTTCAGAATTCACCTTGCAATTAAAATGACTGATGTTAATTTTATTCTGCATGTCAAAATGATTACGGCGATACCAAATTTATATAGCTTTTTCTATATTTTACTACTTTTACAATGAAAAAACTGTGAAACATAGATTTATTTTGTGTCACCAAATTCTGAGGTCCATAACTTTTTAACCAGCATGAGCGCATATTTTTTGCGGGATAAGCTGTAGTTTTTAATGGTACCATTTTTGGGTACATGTAAGGTTTTGATCACTTTTTTTTAAAGTTTTTTGTGGGAGATGAGGTGACCAAAATACAGCGATTATAGCATTTAATTTATATTTCTTTTTACAGCTTACACGGTTTGGGTTAAATAACGATATATTGTAATAGTTCAGACTTTTACAAATGCGGAGATACCAATTATGTTTATATTTTTTTTCTTTACAATGCTTTAGGGGTAAAATGGGAAAAGCAAATTCTTTTTTTTTTAATTAATCGTTCGATCGCTTGCACTATATATAGCCTTTCTGACAAGCTCCTATTAAGCTCACAGAGGCAGGGCTTAATAGGAGCACAAAGATGACAGACCTGGGGGACCTTCATTAGGCCCCCAGGCTTCCATAGCAACCATCGGCACCCCGCGATCGCATCGTGGGGGTCGATGAGCTGTTAGAAGGGGTTGCCCCCCTCTTTCTAATGATTTAAATGGGTTAACAATTTAAATGGGTTAAACTAGCGTGATCCTGCTCGTTACTGTGAAGTGTCGGCTGTAATATACAGTCGACACCCGCATTGTATGGAGCGGGCTCAGCCCATGAGCCGGCTTCATACTTCCCCTACCTGGCTATGACGTAGGTATACGTCATACATCAGGAAGGGCCTAAGGACCAGACAATATGTTTTCATTTTTTCAACGTCACATTCCAGGAGCGATATCTTTTTTATTTTTTCTATTGCTGTAGCTTGGTTTTTATGGGTTGTATTTTTAAATGGCATCATTTTGGGGTACATACTGTATAAGCTATCAGGTAGCTTTTATAATTTTTTGGGGGGGAATGCAAAAGACAAACAAACAGCAATTTCATCATTGTTTTTTTTTTGCTTTTTTTCCCCATTGTCTTTACCATAAAAATATCAATTGAACTTTATTCTGCTGGTTAGTACGAATACAGCAATGTCATATTACTTTGTTTATACAATGAAAACATATTTTATGTAAAAAGGTCATTTTTGTGTCGCTGCATTCCAAGGGCCATAACATTATTATTTTTCTGTTGATGTTTCTTTTTTTTTTGCAGGACGGATTTGAGCTTTTATTGCTCTTATTTTTGTGTACTTAAAACGTACTCATTTTTATAAATCATCTTTTTTTTTTCAGTGCCACACACCATGTGGTATAAATGTTAATTTTATTTTATAGGTTGTTACAATTGCAACGGTACCAAATATGTTTTGTTTTTTTTAAATAGATAACACATTTTTTAAAATACAATTGTTTTTTTAATGAAAAAGTCATTTTTTTTGGTGGGGGGAGTTTTTGTTGTTAAACTTTATCAAACTTAATTTTACTTTTTTTTCTTCCTCCCTTGAGTGATTTAAGCAGGGATTGCTTGAACGCTTACATAATGAATACATAGAATGCTAAAGCATTATTGCCGGTCAGTGCTACACTGCTAAACTATTAGGCCCCATGCACACAAACATGTTTTTGCAGCTGTAATTCAGCCGCAAATCTGCGTGTGAATTGCGATCCTGTTTATTTCTATGGGCCCTCGGTTTCCACAGTCCGTGCATTGCCCAGGAGCCTTGACCACAAAAAGATAGGAAATGTCTTATTACGGCCGTAATTTGCGGTCCAGGCTCATTGAAATTAATGCACATGGCAATGTTACGGCCCGCGAGTTGCGGGTGGCCTGCGGGTGAAACTCTGCGGACGTCCGAGCCACAAATCATCGCCGTGCACACCACTACGGTCGTGTGCATGAGGCCTTAAGCCATACAAGATGCAGATGTTAATGGCAGACATGAAAGCCTTTGTTAGGCCCCCAGATGGCATGGTAGCCAATTGTCACAGGTTGCTGATGGGCTGACAAAAGGAGCCCTATCACTTTGTCAAACATATTGTGGTGGTAACTATTGACTGTGACATCTAAGGGGCAAAATTTGCCAGGAGCAGAGGTTCCTCTGATAACCTGCCATTATTGGTCTGGGAATAGTTTGCCACATATGCCCCTTTCATCGGTAAACCAACAACTCAGAAGAGTATATTAGGGTGAACAATTGCACCACCAATTGGACTTTGCTAGGGTATAATACAGAAGTTTAGATGTCCTGTTAAGAAGGGACTGTGGTGATGACAGTTTCCCTTTTAAAGCTGCATCTGAGAAGAGATGAAACACCAGTTTTATATATTTAGACACAACTCTAATTTTTCTTTATGCCACTTGCATCCTACTATCTGTCTGGGTGTCATGGAGGCCAATATACAGATGTTGGGCTACTGCGTTGTTAACGGATTTGACATAGGGCTAGACCAGAGAGCAGAGTTTAAGAGATTGTGTTCTTCACCAGCTAACATGAAAACATTCTGTAGATACATAGGGCACTACAAAGATGATAGACAGAGATGTATTCGTGTGAAAGCCAAGGTCAGGACAAGTGGAATTCTTGCAACATGGGTAACCAGACACATGGTCAGGGCAGGCAGAGTACAGTTAGCAAAGCCAGAAGTCAAGGTGGGGAGGACCAGATAAACAGAAAAATTCTTTGCAGGTCATAGGAACTATACAAACCTATTACTTAGGCAAGGAAAGAAGACACAGCCAGTATTATGTATTTAGAGATTTATCGGCCACAGGCTGAGCACTTTTTTAAATTGGCTACAGCAGACTGGCAGCGGAGAGGATGGGACGTCTGTTGCGGTGAGAGGGTAAGCAGCCAGTGTCCCGTTATAACACAAGAAAGTTTCCACAAGATAGACAAGAAAAGTAAGTAATGTTCACATGGAAACAGGAGTTTATCAATTAGACTAGGGGTGATCTGGTCCGAACTTAGCTCCAGCTTTTAATATTGAAATGATGTTACTAATCCAGTAAATTAACTCAAAACTGCTTGTAATGAATTTAGTGTAGGGTAACTTATGCTGGTTTTTGAGGAATACTTAAACCTTTTCTTCAGGCTCAACCTGTAAAAGCATGTATGCACAGATACTGTTGCTTTTTTTATTTAGTAAACATCATGTAGAGAAGTCTGAAAAATATGGGTCAAAAGACTCCATCAGCAGCATTGAAATCCCTGCCAGCGTGACCTAATTAAATCAAATATACATTGCTAATCACAGTATGACATGTCTACAAACACGTTGACTTTATATCTCCTCTGAATTAGTTACTGTCAGGTGTAAACCGGCAAGAACAATTAAACTATCTTATTATATTTAAGAAGAGAGATACACAGTGCTGGGAAATGACAAGTAAATTGCTCAGTGGCCATTTAGTCTACAGAGGAAACTTTGGATTTTCTTAGTTTATTTTTAGAGCAAAAGCTGGTTCGGATCCTAATTAAGCTGAAGGAAGAAGTCAGCACATAAAATGTGTTATTGCAGATTCATTGTACAAGTAATATCTATAAAGAAATTCATGAAAACACTTCCTTGAATTGTACTACACCTTGGTGAATTACTTTATTTGCACTTCTACATTTGAGGCAAAATAATAAAAATTACAGTTAATTGAAAACACTTTTCACTTTTAGAAGCCGACATGTTGCTTTCTTTTTGTAAAAGCATTTTAAGCAGTGTTACTTTGATACAGAAGGAATCAATGTTATATCGCTTATTGTCTGGTAGAACATATATACAAGGCTGGATTATAAAATCGGAAAAAAGGAATTGCCCTGGGGCCTTCACCATTATCTTGCTCCAACCATGTCCTAAAAATAGTTAACCATGCTTTTATAAAGGCGGATTATAAATAGCAGGGATCATCAATTGGCGGACCGCGGTTGTCCGGACCAGTGGCGTCACCGGGAAACGGCCACATTCAATTGTCTGCGTCCTCAGGATGCAAATACAATTGAATACTATGGCAGAACAGTATGACATTTCGATTCACCTCAGAACCTTTTTCAATCTTTCAGGTGAAAATTACAGTTTAGGATGTTAATTTTGACCATCATTCTCCTATTCATAGAACAATCGAGAAAGTTATAAATTCACTCAGGCAGGTTTTAATCATGCTGTAGCCTATGCCAAGCTTCTCTTTTTCTTTTTTCTTTTTGTATAAAACATTCTATTAACATTTTGGATTGCATACATTATTATTGCAGTCATCCAAAACTAAAGCCTTGTTGGAGCAAGGGTTTTTGTTTGTGCCCAATTTACTCATCCTTCACAAAGTATCTTGAGCTATTGTTATTTTATGTACCTTATGTTAATAGTTTATGTTCGAAACGAACATGTGGTTCTTGGTGTTATAGGATTGGTACCATCAAAGTAACAGAATGTTTCTCATATGTACCTGCCAGTTCCCCACTTGGATAGATCCCTTTGTCAGAAGTCTTGGAAAACTGAGCAACATTTAAAAAAAACATTGCGCACAAAGTTGTTCCAAGTAAAATCCCATTCGTCTGGTAAAAAAAAAATAGTTCAATATTGGGAGGAGACAAGCCTTCTTTACCACAATAACAGAGAGCCTGTGGAATAGCCTACCACAGGAGCTGGACACAACAGGAACGGTTAGATGGCTTAGAATTTTCTAGAACAAAATAATATTAGCTCCTATGGTAATATATAGAATTATTGTTTTAATGTCGATTCAATCTGATCGCCATTTCGGTTCAGGAAGGAAATTTTGTAATTGTTCATACTTTTTTTTAATTTTTTTACTTTTATCTCAATTAATAGGGGTAAAACAAAGATCTAAGGTTTTCTAATATCCCTTCCATTTCTCCCATCCCTTGGTTGAACTTGATGGACATATGCCTATTTTTAACCATATTATGTAACTATGTAAGTTTTAAATGCCTAACTTTGTAACCCAAAAAAACTTCGCTTATATTAAGCATATTATTATGCAGTCATCCCTAAATAATTTAACAAAATCAAGTCCTCATTGCCTGCAATGCTGCATAATGAATAAAGCAGAAATAGGAATGTGAGAAATCATACAACATTCTTTATAACAAAAGGTAATTTGAAGCCTCTAACCTAATAGGTTACAAGATATCTACTGCAATAAAAGCTTTAATATATGCTTCTATGTATCTAACAGAGGTTAGTAGAAGATACAACACTTTGCTAATGAATGTATTATCAATCAGTGGATGTAAGATCCTACTTTACGAGATAATAGACTGTACTAGTATAAAAATACAGCATATCTGTCCTTTAATTTCCCAGAGGATGCGCACCAAACTTGTTAATAACACAAACAATAAAAGAGGGAAATAATGCATTCTGTGGCACTGCAAGAATACAAAGACGACATGTATATGCATCAACAAAACAGAGCATCATGACCCTATTAATGTTGTGAGAGTTTTTAAACTTGTTAATTAGAAGTTTGGAATGAAATGAAGAAAGTGGGTTGCTAACCTCAATAATAATAGATTGGGGCAGATTAACTGATACCATCTTAAATTCAGACAGCTTAGAAGTAAAACTAGAGGAACCAAATTTACCACAGTGGCTCATGAAGGATGATAAATGTGACGCATCTTTAGACACTTCTGTCTAACTTTATACCAGCTCTTGGTTGGCCCACTTTTTTTGCAACAAAATTTTGGAGCATTATAAGAGACTACCTTTTTCTGCTAAGCCCCTTCCCTTGTCAGATAAGTGTCTAAAACGCTTTATAAATGTGGCACATGGAATGTGCGTTGGAATTGTGGCTCTAATTGATTTAGTAAATCTGCCCCATTGGCTGAATTTCATTAGAGTCATACTATTAGTTTAGGCTTGACTTTATAGCAACATATGGATCCTTGTCCTAAGGCCTCATGCACATGGCTGGATAACTTCTCTGTATAACCTCAGAGTTGCAGGGAGCGATAATATGGCCCTCTTAGAAGTCTAAAGGGCTATACTGTACCTCTGTATGCCTCTGAGTCCATGCAGATGCATAGGGAGGTTTGTGCTCTGTTCCATTAGACACCATATTACGGAGGTATTACGGAGAAAATCTTCCAAATCCAGCGACATATCGAGCCCCATACAGCGTCATGGCTTCATATTAGGGGACTCTGGATGCAGCAGTACAGTCTCTGTATTTTGCAGCTTTCCCTCTGGACATGATCATAACCCTTTCAAATTAGGTGATTATCTAATAGTGCATAGGCAGCGTAAAGGCAACATACTAGTTTCAAAATATAATCTTTACTGGATACGAACTACTGAAAAAAAAAATTTTTAATTCACAGAATGTATTCTAGGAGGGAAGGTGTTTCAAAAGAATCTCTAAAGTAGAGCTGTGTGTTTGACTGCCATAACTAATTATGTATCCATGTGATGTGTGTTCAATTTAGACTTATTTAAATAACAGAAATGCTCATTAACAGCACTATATCTGTGAAGCATCAGCAAGCTGTTTAATGATTTTTCAGTTGAAGCAATTTTACATGTTACTACAATTTTAGCAATCATAAATGAATGTGTTGATACCTATACTTAACAATATAAAAAGGAAATTTGAGATTAAAACAAGAACATAAACAGGGGAAAAAAGTCATATGCAAATCTATGGCAAACATATTTGCCATTTGCATACATATTTGTAATCACATCCAAATTAATATTATACATGGAAAAGATAATGGGTTAATATGGACAGCGATGACAGTGGAATGGAATTTTTCATTGAGCAGAAATTTGCTAGGTGTTATACACACGGGTCATTGTCAAATACCATACATGGACCCGTACAATGGCACACAGTGTCTCTACGGGCTGTATTACTGATGCCATCATAAGTTGCAACCGTGAGGTAATATATTCTCCCTTAGAGTACTCCTGTATGTCATGGCTATGGGGTATGTGGACCCACTAGGCCGCTAGCGGAGTAGCAGCTGGCCAAACAATAGTCAATGATAATCTTTAGGACAAGAGTACCTGAATAGAAGATTTGGCAGACACTTGGAGTGGCAGACACTAGGTACAGACAACACTTGGCACAGATGGTTAACTCGACTCTGACAATAGACTTTCCACTGGAACAAACACAAAGTACTGGATACGGGATACAGGATACCGGAACACAGGATGCAACAAAGGGACCATATGCAAATGGACATGGGAAGACACAACAACGCTCAGACAAGGAGATAGAGGGCAGAATCCCTTTTATAGACCAGGGTGCATTTGGATTGGGTAAGGACCATTTTACAGGCGCGCGTGCTGGCCCCTTAAGGACGGGAACGAGCATGCGCACCCTTGGGAAACAGTGGAGCAATGCAGCCGTGTGTGCTGGCGTCTCCGGGGAGGGCGACGCCGGCACACTCTGGGTGCACTGCGGTTGCGGCTGCCGGGGAGTATAAAGTGCCGGCAGTCAGCGACCGCTGGCGCAACAGTACCCCCTTTACACCCCCTCTTCTTAAGTCCAGAGCGTAGGAAGAACTTCTTGATGAGAGTTGGGGCATTAATGTGCTCTTCTGGCTCCCAAGACCTCTCTTCAAGATCAAACCCTTTCCGGTCCACCAGATAGAAAGTCTTTCCTTCTACCATCTTGTAGTCCAGGATCACCTTTACTTCAAAGACATCAGAAGAACCGCTGGGAGCAACTGTAGAACCAGAATATTTACTGTAGCGGTTCAGGACCACAGGCTTTAGGAGGGACACATGAAACGAGTTGGGAATTTTGAGAGTAGGAGGCAGCCGAAGCTTATAGGACACAGGGAATATTTGCGAAGGAGCCGAGGAACTTGGGAGCGAAGGTATCTTAAGACTAATGTTTTTAGAAGACAGCCAGACCTGGACTCTGGGGGGGGGGGGGAAACTGAGGAGGAACTTTTCTTTTCCTATCGGCATATTTTTTAATGCGATCAACTGCCTGAATAATTGCGGACTTGGTTTGCTGCCAGATGTGAAGAAAGGTCCCGAAGGAAGAATTGGCTGCAGGCACTTGAGACAAAACTGGCACAGGACGAATAACTCTTGCATGCTGACTGTATACAATGAAGAATGGCGAAGAAGCAGTAGACTCACTTGTATGGTTATTATAGGAGAATTCCGCCCAAGTCAGAAGCTGTACCCAATTTTCATGTTGAACAGAAACTAAATAACGAAGATAATTTTCCAGTATTTGATTGATCCTTTGCACTTGACCATTAGGCTGTGGGTGATAAGCAGAAGAAAAGTCCAGCTTCACATCTAACAGACTACATAGGGCTCTCCAGAATTTGGACGTGAACTGTACACCCCGATCAGAAACAATATGGAGTGGTAGTCCATGCAGATGAAAAATGTGAGTGATGAACAGATTTGCCAGATGAGGAGCAGAGGGAAGACCAGTTAAAGGAACGAAATGTGCCATTTTGGATAATCGGTCCACCACTACCCAAGCAGTAGTACATCTACCAGAAGGAGGATGGTCTGTAACAAAATCCATGGCGATGTGCTGCCAGGGAGCATCGGGCACTGGCAGAGGAGCAGACAAGCAGGGTTGGAATGGGTAGATTTGTTTAAGGCACAGTTAGTACAAGAGGAGACATAGTCCAGAACATCTTTAGGTAGCATGAGCCACCAGTAGTGACGAGCAATAAAGTCCCAAGTCTTACGGACACCAGAGTGCCCAGCCAGTTTGGAATTATGTCCCCAGCGGAGAATTATTTTCCTGTAAACAGGACGAACAAAATTTTTCCAGTAGAAATGTTCTTGATCTGTAGAGGGTTTACAGCAATAATCCTGGAAGGGTCAATTATGCGTTGAGGACTTTCTTCAGAGACGTCTGTCTCAAATGACAGGGCATCAGCCTTAATGTTTTTGTCCGCATGGCGGAAGTGAAGATGGAATCGCAAACAGTGGAGCAGTGCAGCCGCATATGCTGGCATCTCCGGGGAAAGAGACGCCGGCAAACTCAAAGAGTCCTGCGGTTGCCGATGAGTAGAACGTGCCGGCGGTCAGCGACCGTGGGCACAACACTGTAAAATAGCATGCAATACCGAACAATACAATTTTTTCTCATGGAATCTATATCAAGTCGAAAGCATGTGTTCAATTATTGACGTCGATGCATATAACACTGATCTGTTATACTACCATGTTCGTGTAGCTTTCTGGTGCATTTCCATAGCCATATATTAGGTCGCCATTAGATCTATTTATTTTCTGCCACAAATGGGAGAGAACCCCTTTAGAGGAAAGCAGAAACCCATTTTCAAAAGAAAGTTTACTTGTTTTCTCTAATGAAACTCCATCCTGTTTTTGGCAATAAATATACAAATCTAATGCAGACTGAAAATACAGAAATATGAACATGTTTTTAGACTTCTATCATACTAGCAAAGGACAGAATCTGAAACCAAACACAAAGGATATCACAGCACTAGATAAATATAGATATAATATATAGGGTGAAAGCCTCAATAAGACTTGACCTAAAAGTCCTCTTAGTGAGATCCAGAAGAGAGAAACAAGGCAGCACATCCAAAAATAAATGGAATTTATTCACCCAAAGATGCAAG
The DNA here is from genome assembly GCF_050947455.1 of Rhinoderma darwinii. Classification (NCBI taxonomy): domain Eukaryota; kingdom Metazoa; phylum Chordata; class Amphibia; order Anura; family Rhinodermatidae; genus Rhinoderma; species Rhinoderma darwinii. Next base: position 36,273,527 of record NC_134693.1, read on the forward strand.
GTTTCATTCCAGCAGGACCTTTCTCAAGCATGTTTGAGAAAGGTCCTGCTGAACTGAAACATCACATCTTTGGGTGAATAAATTCCATATATTTTTGGAAGTGCTGCCTTGTTTCTCTCTTTGGAATCCGAAACCTGTCCTTGATACTAAATATACAGGTCATGCACAGTGCCATAATATGGCCATAAGCATGAGTGGTTAGGGTGCTCATACACACCTAGACATCTCACATTGATGGTAATTGAGACATTGGACTGTCCTTTTATGTGTACTGCTAATTCATAGGTTCTGACCATCCTCTATTATTTCCAAAAAAGGAGGGATTGGTTAATGACACAGATATTTAAAAAAAAAAAATCTGTATTATTGGATGCATTGACTTCAGACAGATCCAATAATCTTCCATAGTTGTCAGACTACCAGAGTGCAAATATATTTATTATTGTCAAATAAAAAGGTCTTCATATTCTAGTGCTGATAAGTATTCAATGTGCTTGAGAAATAGATTTATATTGTATTTATATTGTTAGAAGCAATAAGTGTATCCTGAAAGAACCTAAATGCTGAATCTAAAACTTCATTGAATATAAATGTTTTCAATACAGATTCAGAAATGTAATAATTCCTCCGCACTAGCCCATACTAGACAAATGTTGTGTTTAGCATGATAAAAGCTCTAATGCAATATTATCTAAATTATATCTGCAGGAAAAGAGGGCAGTAATTGATTATTAGAAAATGAAGAGAGGAAAAGCTCCCAGTCAGCAAATGCATGGATTCAGCGGTATATAAATATTACATCAGCTTAAACATTTGTACTGAGAAATGGAAACTTCTGTAGTAATACATTAAATATTTTATTATCATAGGGTTAGTGAAGGACACAGAACCATTATTTTATCCTATTACACGCAATATACAAAGTAAAATACTTCAATAAATGCAGTTAGAAATATTTTACATAAAGGTATATTAACTGTATTTATAATTGTGGTGATAATTAAAGGGGTTGTCCAGGATAAGAAAAACATGGCTACTTTCTTCCATAAACCGTGCCACATCTGTCCACTGGTTATGTGCATTATTACCGTTTAGCTCCATTCACTTTAATGGAGGTGAGCTGCAATACCAGACACAATCCATGGACAAGTGTGGCACTGTTTCTGGAAAACAGCTTTAAGAGGATCTACTGTATCTAAATTCTTTTAACATGAAAACAGAGATGTGTTACATTCACAGGTGTATGATGAGTAGTATTGGACATTTTCATACAGTAATAACATATAAATGTAATTGTTAAGACTAGGTTACTTAGTGAATTTGCTCATACTATCTACATTATAGAGTATTTCCCACCAGTAAAGGTGACCAATAATGAATACTATATCATATTGTTATATTGTAGAAGTATATCAATAACTTGTGATACATAATTTGTGTCACGAAGGGTCTGTGGACCCACTGGGCCGTACCGCCTTGGCGGTAAGGCAGCTGGCCAACAGGGAGCAGGTGACTGTCTATAGTTCTATAGGTACCTGTGGCAGCTCAGACAGCAGCAGGGCAGGCTCGGCTGGGACTATGTAGCAGGCGGATGAAGGAGGTCAGACGTGGATGTAGCGCAGCACAACTTTGGCACAGCTCCGTGCTAGACCAGAAATGTATGGATTGCTAGGTACAGGAACTGGAAACAAGTATAGGGACAGGGACTGGAACAGGAAGCACACTAGGAGGCCATCACATAGACAAACTATAGGGAACACAACAACGCTCAGGCATAGAACTTGGGGGGTGGACCCCCTCTTATAGTCCAGGGTACTCACAAGTCATAGTTCGTCCATGAGGTCCAGCGCGCGCGCTGCCCCTACGGGATCCGGAAGAGGTGAGTGGACGTGAGCTCTGGCGTCTCCTGAGGAGGAGGATGGGGCCAGCGCTTGCCGATTTGTGGCTGCGGATGTCTGTGGGAGGTTGGCGCTGACAGCCCGCAGCCACGGACATTACAATTTGTAAGAGACGCTAATCCTTGTGACCTGAATATGCTAATTAATATAGCATTTCCAATTAAAAATCACCAGTAAATAAAAGTCATTCAATGGTCCTCTTTTGTCTTGGTGAAAATTCTATTCACCATTTCACCTTTATATTGGTAATATTGTTTTTTCTCCATCTCTTTCGAAAGTATAAATCACCAATGGTCATCAATACAGCTCATATAAAGGTGGTCTTCACAAACACTATTTTTGCATCGATATGGGCACAGATGGGTTTCACAACATAAGAGGAATTTTGCCATTTAAAACTCGTCTAAAGGAGCGGCAATGGTAGATATTATTCTTGTCATCTTGCTTTCCCAAAAGCAGCTACATCTAAGGCCTCATTTACACGAGCGTGTGCGTTTTGCGCGCGCAAAAAACGCAGCGTTTTGCGTGCGCAAAAGGTACTTGACAGCTCCGTGTGTCATCCGTGTATGATGCGCGGCTGCGTGATTTTCGCGCAGCCGCCATCATAGAGATGAGGCTAGTTGACGTCAGTCACTGTCCATGGTGCTGAAAGAGTTAACTGATCGGCAGTAACTCTTTCAGCACCCTCGACAGTGCATTCCGATCACCATATCGCGTAACCTGTTTAAAAAAAAAAGAGGTTCGTACTTACCGAGAACTTCCCGGCCGTTACCTTGGTGACGCGTCCTTGGGGACGCGCCTCTCTTGACATCTGGCCCCACCTCCCTGGATGACGCGGCAGTCCATGTGACCGCTGCAGCCTGTGCTTGGCTTGTGATTGGCTGCAGCTGTCACTTGGATTGAATTGTCATCCCGGGAGGTCAGACTGGAGGAAGAAGCCGGGAGTTATCGGTAAGTCAGAACCTTTTTTTTTTTTTGACACGTTCACGTATATTGGAATCGGAAGTCACTGTCCAGGGTGCTGAACCAGTTTAACTCTTTCAGCACCCTGCCGGTGACTGTCTCCTGCCGGGTTCGGTCAAAACGAGTTCGGCCGAACCCGGTAAAGTTCGGTTCGCTCATGTCTAAGACACTCCGTTCGGATGTTTGTAAACAGAAAAGCACCACGTGCTTTTCTGTTTACATTCAGTTTGACAGCTCTTGCGCGAATCACGCAGTTCGCATGGAAGTGCTTCCGTGCGGCATGCGTTGTTTTCACGCACCCATTGACTTCAATGGGTGCGTGATGCGCGAAAAATGCACGATTATAGAACATGTCGTGAGTTTTACGCCACGCACTCGCGCAGCGCAAAATTCACGCATCGTCTGCACTGCCCCATAGAATAATATAGGTGCGTACGACACGCGTGAAAAGCACGCGCGTCACACGCGCGTATATTACGCTCGTGTAAATGAGGCCTAAAGTATAAAAAAAAGTTTTGGGGCTAAGAAATGACATCAGAATATAAAACAGACTTTTATCTGTATCACTATCACCAGTAGTGCTTTTCCTCAAAATATCGTCTTTTATCTGAGGATGAGGACTCAACTAGGAAGAGGACTCAACTAGGAAAACTAATAGGAACACAATGCATAATTTTCAACAATTCATGAAGCCAGTGAAGGATTTCTTAACTTCATCATTTAAAATTATTATGTATTTAAAGCTATCGAAATCTGTTTCCTTAGTTTTGATGAGCATGCAACAAGTGGAATTATCATGTGACACCCAGGAACCTGTATAATACATTACCCTTATACTTGGTAGTCATGTGCCAAAATGAATAGTAGAAGAAGAAGAAAATAGGTGCCAGGTAAAAAAAATACTTTGGGGTATGAGAATGTGTTAACTCACGTAAATGTTGTGTTCTCCGTAGACTTACACTACAAGGGACAATACAGTCGATGCTAGTATTGTGGATGCCCTATTCAATTTCTCTGGTTTCAACTCCCAAAGAATTAAATAGTACTCACAGCCCAATATGGAGGGACCTACCATCCACCTACGTTGCTGAGTTTTAAATATGAACTATTTTTGTGATAAGTCTCATGAATTGCTTAAACATACTTGTCTTCTACTATAAAAAGATGTATGCAAGATGTATGCAAATCTATTTATTAAAATTCATATTCCAGGTGTTATTACCTGCTCCAAAGAAATGTCTAACCTGGACTTCCATACACTTAGCTCAGAATGTTTTCTCAGGGTTTCCTTTACTAATTTCCAATTAACTTGTTATTTCCCAAGTGGATAAACATATGTTCCTGCATAATTAAATTCCAGATGTCTTCCATTTCCATTTCTTTTTATGTTCTTTCTCCTTGAAGCACAATCATAATTACAAGCATCCATGATATTTTTTTTTGTTATCAAACAACTTTGGTTTCTCATTTTGCATATTGCAATAAAACCTAAGATAACCTTTTAGAGGGAGTGTTTTTATACCTTTCTATCCTGGCTCATGATATTATCTTTAATCATAGTCATGTTTCTAACTTTTAACAGTAGTGGAATACAAATATTTATAAAAAAAAAAGCACTTAAAGAACTCATATATATATATATATATATATATATATATATATATACACAGCCTTAAAAAAAAAACAGGAAGTAGACATCTCAATAAAGTTGTCAGATGTCAACCCACTAGTGTAAATAGGAAATGTGTTGAATACTCAACTTATATTTAATATTAGGTGAACAACACATCCATACATATCAGACAAAGGAAATCTAAGTAAGCCCGTAAAATAAATGTTTTAATTATTATATATAACCTTATTAGCCTCTTAAATTTTAATTGGTTGTACCATCTTGTATAATATAATAATGGTAACCACATTTCAGTCTTTCATCTCACTATATTTTCTATCTTGCCCTGAGAATAAAGTAGTCACCACAACATTTCTACAAGAACACAATGCCACAATGAGATCTTACATGAGATGGATAGCTGTTGAAATGTGTCTTCATTACAAAGTCAATTTCAGAGCTTTAAAACTGAACTGAAGCACAGTGAGAACCATTGTCTAGAAATGGAAAAGACTTGACAAAATGTATTGAACTTATCCAGGAATTCATAAAAAAAATATTCAAAGATCCCCGTTTCTGTGTCTACAGCACAGATCAGTATTCTTGATACTATCAAAAATTGGAGACTGGACTAGCATGGAATTCATGGGAGAATAGCAAGGTGAACCGTAGTGCTACCAAATAGTGGTATACACACATCTGCAACATGCTCTCATAATTGACATCCCCCTGGCTGTTCTATTACTAGCAGCCACCTCCAACTCTTGCGGATGTGCCCTTGCCTTGTACTCCCCTGGCATGTGCGGTGCAACGATGAAGTCGGGCAGAGTACAGCTCGCTGCACGGTGCGTGCCCAAGTAGTACAAGGCAATGGCGCATCTGAGAAAGTTGGAGGAGGCTGCTAGTGATGTATAACAGCCAGGGGATGTCAATCAAGCATAGAAAGGTGGGTATGGAGGCAGGACTATGTGACTCTTTGGTATAGTGTCACCGCCCCATGAACCTTTAATGAGTAATTAGCATATATTGTGCGCAGTTTTAAAAGTTGATTTTATAGATTTTGCTGCATCTGAAAAAAACATACACGTGAATGTTTGGAAATATTGTCAGGTCATGTATTATTGCATGGTGGCGGTTAAAGGGGTTAAAACTACCTGACAAGTTCCCATTCATTTATACAATGAATTAAAAACAATTCCATCTGCCCTGCAATTTTGTTATTATAACTATATCCTATATAATTACAGCTCCAGATCCAAGCTCATACACATATACAACACCAGAACCAAGCTCAGTACATATATACAACACCAGAACAAAGCTCACTGTATAAATGCAGTTCCACAACCAAGCTCAATACATATATACATCCCCAGAACCAAGCTCAGTACATATATATACAGAACTAGAACCAAGCTCTCTACATATATACAGAACTAGAACAAAGCTCAGTACACATATACAGCACCAGAAAAAAGCTCAGTACACAAATACAGCTCAATTTAGCGCAACCCCTGCCGTATAGGTTTGTATGGCGTAAAACTACAGCTCCTGGCATGGACAGTACAACGGTAAGGATATGCTAGGAGTTGCTGTTTCACAAAAAAAATAATACCACCCATCATCTCACTGCAGATCATACAGTGACTACAATGTTCATTAGAGGCTGAAAAAAACATTTACATTAAGTGACTAACAGTTGACGTCTTCTCAGATTCCAGTTGTTCTTTTCCTCTTTTCTTCTCCACCCGGACCACACCTCAGATGTCTCCAGCTACGCACTTTCCAAACATTTCTGCACCTATAAATAAAGATAAAATTCTCATGGTGCCACACACTACGCCACTAAATCTAATAGCGCCGTACACTGCACCTCTAATTATAATAGCCCCATACACTGTGTCACACACACACACACACACACACACACAGCTCCTTGTAGTTAGTGCCCCCATGAGAGCCCTGTAGATAGTGCACCTGTGAGTCTCCTGTAGATAGTGCCCTACATAGATCCCCCTGTAGATCGCACCCCTTGTAGATAGTGTCCCAAATATAGTCCCCTGTAGATAGTGCCCTACATATAGCACCCCTGTAGATAGTGCCCCACACATAGCCCCCTGTAGATAATGTCCCACACATAGCCCCCTGTAGATTTTGCCCCACATATAGCTCCCCCTCTGTAGATGTAATTATAGTGCAGAAGGGGGTGGCGATGGCTGGTTTCAGTGGTGCCGCCTCCTCCTCAGGGAGGCAGCAGGCCACCGCCTGAGGCGAGAAGCTCATCTCGCCTCATGGAAGGTGCGGCCCTGTATCTATCCATCTATCTCTTTTTTATCTAATATCTATCTATCTCATATATATATATATATATATATATATATATATATATATATATATATATATATATATATATATATATATATATCCATCTATCTAATATCAATCTCCATTATCTCTCTCTCTTATCTATCTATCTAACTATCTATCTATCTATCTATCTATCTTGACTATGCTTTCACTCCCCCATATTTTAAGCAAAAAGTGGTCTAAAAGTAAATACTAAGGTTCACTTTCAATGTCCGCCACATTTACTTATATTAAAGATAAGGTGTGTTAACCAGATGCCATTGCAATTCTGGGTATTAAAATTTAACACATACATATATCCAAAATGAATAAAATCATGGTTCAAAAGTTCCTTAAAAATCTAGACTGAGGAATTATTCAGTTGCAGTGTGCAGCCCTGATATTACTGGAGTGATATCTCTGCTTTCTGTTTCCTATGAAATCTATTAAACCTGTCACTTCCTTATCGCTTTGAGTTTTACATTCAGTAGTGCAGAAGAGGACACATTTGCGCTGTACTAGAAGAAACAGAACTTTAGGGAATCAGTAAGCAATACAGTGCAGGTGCCCTGATCTTTCCATGATCACACTATAAACTCCTGCAAAATGGCTTATTACTACAGGCACAAAGAAAAGAACAATGGAATGTTTCTATTTCAGTATCACATTGATTTATGGTGGTTTACCAGTTGTAAGATTTTAGGATCTATACAAATATGATAAACTAAAGAAAATACAATAGCGAAGCTTTATTATTACTGTCTTAAACTGATCATAGCGGCGTGTGCTGTATGATAAATTAGGCACATCTTCCTAAACATGTTAGACACTGTTCTCTTCCTAATGCCACCTCTTGGTTTACTTAATTTAGACCAACATTTTGCCACATTGTAAGCCATTCTACCAGGGCCGGCATCAGCACCCGTTGTCACGGCATCACTTTCCACATATGAACAGTGATGTCAGGATGAGAGACAGACAGAGAGCGAGAAGCCCAGAACTAAGACTCTGGGGTTGCCCCTGACAACACTGTCCATATATGGACAGTGATGTCAGGGGCTTCTGCTGAAGCGGAATCCCCAGCCACCGCGTCGGCAATGCACTGGCTGGGGATTCCACTCCTAGGGGGAACCACAAAGGCGCTACCTACAGGGAGGGGGGCTGTGTGGCACTACCAGGGAGGGTGGCTGTGTGGCACTAACAGGGAGGGGGCTGTGTGGAACTACCAGGGAGGGTGGCTGTGTAGCACTACCAGGGAGGAGGGAGCTGTGTGGCACTACCTCAGAGGAGGGGGCTGTGTGGCACTACCTCAGAGGAGGGGGCTGTGTGGCACTACCTGGGAGGGTGGCTGTGTGGCACTACCAGGGAAGAGGGCTGTGAGGCACTATCTACAGAGGGCACTAAATTTATGGGGGGTACAAACTGGGGGCCTAACTTCTATATGGGGCATAAAGAGGGCCTAACGTCTATATGGGGGCAGAAAGTGACGTTTTCTTCCATTTTACTGCCGCCTTGAGTTCCCCCACAAAGGGGCCTACTAAGTCTGTGTCGCAAAAGGGCCCACGTAAACCTGGAGCTGGCCCTGCATGCTACTTTTTGCTCTGCCATGCTTCCTGTGTCTAAAACACATAAAATTGTGTCACAGGCATATATGGATGTAGCCATCTTTATCTTGACTGATAACTTGCTGCAGCGTGATATCACACAACAAAAGCCATTGAAAAGACATTGAAAAAGTCAAGATAAAGGATCTTGCCACTATGTATTTAATGCGTTAAAAGTCAAGATAGAGACAGCTACATCTGTATGCCAGTTTTTTTTTAATGCAAATTGAGACAAGATTCTGGTGCATTTAGCTTAGTAAAATCTCCCCAATGTTCTTCTTTGGGCAACAGCATGGGGGATATGTAAAAAAATTCAAAGCCTTAAAGGAGTTGTACCAGAAATAAAAATGGTAATCTATCCACATTATAGGTGATAATTTTGTGACCACTGGGGGCCCCACCGATCGTTAGACATTAAAAGGAGCAGTGGTCAAGCATGCATGCTACTGTGCCATTCAAAGTCTATGGGAATGATGGAAACAGCGGAGTACATTGCTCAGCTATTTCCAGCATTCTCATAAACACTAAATGGAGCGGCAGGTGCATGCTCGACTACCACTCCAATTGAGTTCCTACTCACTGTGGGGGCTGCAGTAAGGTGAAATTGAGGGTTTGGGACCTGTTTTTTGCAATTGGTAGGGTCCCAGTGGTGGGGCTCCCAGCGATCAGACAATTATTACCTATCCTGTGGATAGGTGATCATTTTCATTTCTGGGAATACCCCATCAACAGTTTCCCTATTTATATTCTGACCCATATAATATTATTATTTTATGCACCATGATAACTGATGGAGTGTAGATAACAGTAGCTTTATGGGCAGTACAATGGAAAAATAAGGATATCACATTGTGGAATCACAGAACATTGTGCAAAATAACAAACTCAGTTTTGCTTCATTGACACACTGCCTTCTGCTACATCACTGTCAGATCTGAGGTTTCTATTTGGTATAACACCTGTAACATCATAATGTCTTTTTTTTTTCTCCAAAGGACTGCAGTTGTGTTAGATGACAATCAGCTCTGCCAAATCAGTAGGTAACACTTATCTATTGGACAAATATGCAGTATAGAAATTAATTATAAAATGGAGTTATTCATAAAATGTATTAAGACAACTTAGCAACTAATGATTAGACCTACACATGCCATTATAGATATAAATGTTGTATATAAGCTATTAAAGTGAGCAGCGTTGGAAGCCAACATTAGAGCAGGTAATTTGCTATTGAGGTTTATAATTTATCAATTTTTTATGGCGCTATTTCCTATGTAACTTGTTAATTTTTATTGCACATATGGCCTGTGAATGCAGTCAAAACAGCAGAGTTTACCATGAGATGAAAAGAGGATAGGCAGGAAGATGAATCCTCATAAAATTAATTGTGGTGGGCTCAAGGAACCTTATGCCAGCATTGAAAGACAGTGTGGGGTCCCTTTACACATGATGGTTTATAATACTCATTTAAATGCTGACCTAGAGAGTACAATTGTGCATAAAATTGGAACCAGGTGCTTCAGGGGCCCGTAAAAAGTAAGAACTGCCAGACACCTTACAGACAGCTTAAGCCCTTTTTATCGGTAAAGATAGATCACTAAAAATAGGGCACATGACTTGGTCGACACTTCTTGTGAAAAACAATTCTACCTTCTACTTGTTTTTAGGGCTTCCATAACATGTTATAAATGTAAGATGGACAAATGATTTTGAACAGTGGCAGCTTTACACTTTGTTTTTAGGAGATGTATGCGGCATCCATTGGTTATAACTATAGCAGATGTATGCGGCATCCATTGGTTATAACTATAGGAGATGTATGCGGCATCCATTGGTTATAACTATAGGAGATGTATGCGGCATCCATTGGTTATAACTATAGGAGATGTATACGGCATCCATTGGTTATAACTATAGGAGATGTATGCGGCATCCATTGGATATAACTATAGGAGATGTATGCTGCATCCATTGGTTATAACTATAGGAGATGTATGCTGCATCCATTGGTTATAACTATAGGAGATGTATATGGCATCCATTGGTTATAACTATAGGAGATGTATGCGGCATCCATTGGTTATAACTATAGGAGATGTATGCTGCGTCCATTAGTTATAACTATAGGAGATGTATGCGGCATCCATTGGTTATAACTATAGGAGATGTATGCGGCATCCATTGGTTATAACTATAGGAGATGTATGCTGCATCCATTAGTTATAACTATAGGAGATGTATGCGGCATCCATTGGTTATAACTATAGGAGATGTATGCGGCATCCATTGGTTATAACTATAGGAGATGTATGCGGCATTCATTGGTTATAACTATAGGAGATGTATACGGCATCCATTGGTTATAACTATAGGAGATGTATGCGGCATCCATTGGTTATAACTATAGGAGATGTATGCTGCATCCATTGGTTATAACTATAGGAGATGTATGCTGCATCCATTGGTTATAACTATAGGAGATGTATGCGGCATCCATTGGTTATAACTATAGGAGATGTATGCGGCATCCATTGGTTATAACTATAGGAGATGTATGCTGCATCCATTGGTTATAACTATAGGAGATGTATACGGCATCCATTGGTTATAACTATAGGAGATGTATGTGGCATCCATTGGTTATAACTATAGGAGATGTATGCGGCATCCATTGGTTATAACTATAGGAGATGTATGCGGCATCCATTGGTTATAACTATAGGAGATGTATGCGGCATCCATTGGTTATAACTATAGGAGATGTATGCGGCATCCATTGGTTATAACTATAGGAGATGTATACGGCATCCATTGGTTATAACTATAGGAGATGTATGCGGCATCCATTGGTTATAACTATAGGAGATGTATGCTGCATCCATTGGTTATAACTAGAGGAGATGTATGCTGCATCCATTGGTTATAACTATAGGAGATGTATGCGGCATCCATTGGTTATAACTATAGGAGATGTATGCGGCATCCATTGGTTATAACTATAGGAGATGTCTGCTGCATCCATTGGTTATAACTATAGGAGATGTATACGGCATCCATTGCTTATAACTATGGGAGATGTATGCGGCATCCATTGGTTATAACTATAGGAGATATATACGGCATCCATTGGTTATAACTATAGGAGATGTATGCGGCATCCATTGGTTATAACTATAGGAGATGTATGCTGCATCCATTGGTTATAACTATAGGAGTTGTATGCTGCATCCATTGGTTATAACTATAGGAGATGTATGCGGCATCCATTGGTTATAACTATAGGAGATGTATGCGGCATCCATTGGTTATAACTATAGGAGATGTATTACTTCTCATACCTAAATAAAGACATCAGCACTTAGGAGAAACCTTGTATTGCTTTGCCCTAGGTTCACCCACACGCAATTAGATTTAATGACGCGCACCTCAGGGTGATCAAGTAGTAAAAATGGCAAATATCAGTAAAATTTCCTTATGTCATATGACTAAAACTATTACTACTTTTATTATACCATTCTCATGTGAATATGGAAAACAAGTATTTCAGAACTGCCAAGATTTTCCTGTACAAATCCTTCTCGTTAACATAACTATTATTTTTTTACTCTCACTATGTATGGGTATCACATATTTGTAGGACTGGAAAGTGAACACCTGTTTATGTACAGAGTCAGTCTGGTAGAGGCAGATGTAACACCAGATTGCCCATATGGTTCTGCGTATGATTCATCAGTGGCCTGGAAGGACGATAATTTCTTTATATTATCTCAATGCTGGGATTTTTTTCCAAGAGATTCCAACTTGGCAGAAGGCTCAACATTTATCGGTTTCACAAGTACACCGGGGATGGAAGCTAAGTATCCAGTGTAACAACGTATGCTGTGTGTGTGACAGTGCATTAGTTATATGAAATACATTGATGGTGTTAAAAGAACCAGTCTTGAGGTGGAACAGACTGATTTTTACTGGTGTTCCTTGTTGTCTCTGTAATAAACATCTTCATGCCTTAACAATTATTATTCTACAACACAGAGGCACATTTGATATCCTTTCAAAATGTTATTATCAAGGGGGTCAACCTCAAAGTCTATTATGAAGTCTTGGTTAAGGAGCAGAGGGAGGATCATTTCCAGCTAGAACATTTTCTTATCTAATGATGGGGCAAAGTTAATAAAAGGAATTTTTATCTTTCAAATACTACATGGGCTGATATCTGCTACCTGGAGAGTCAGTTTATTTAATGACCTAACAATGCTCACAAATGTTTTGTTACTCAGCTATCTGCTGTAGTATTTGAAGGTGTATTGCAAAATTGTTACCAATTCAGGTTTTTTTTTTAAATTTCAGACATAAAAAAATATTTGCTTATGCTTGATGGGGAAATTAGGTTTTAAGTTCCATTTCTGCAGGTGAGAATAAATATTTTTTGTAAAGCACTTCAGAATATTTTATCTTGATTGGGGCGTAGCTATAGGGGTGCAAAAGTAGCAGTTGAACCTGATCCCTAGTGCCTGTGGGGGCCCAAAGGCCCATCTGCCACATCATAAGACATCAGTATTATAGATGGCACATGGTAGGACTGGGCTCTTTTACTAATCTTGTATTGAGACCCAGGAGATTCAAGTAATGCCTCTGTGTTCTATAAATTAAGGATAATAAATTCAGAAATGTGCCATTTCTCCAGACATATTATTGTATATTCTCAATGAACAGAGCAATGCAAGTTCCTAAAAATAGCTGGATATTGTCATCAAAGGAGTTCAAATAGAAGTAGTATAGAAATTCTGATTCCGAAAGTCATTAAAGCCTAGTGTACGGTCCCGGTAAAGAAAATAAAGGATTGAACGCTTGCGTAAGGCCAGGTTCAAACAGCTTGGTTGGATGCAGTTTTTGATGTTTTTTTTTTAGCCAAAACTAGAAGTGGGTCATAGAGTAAAGATAAGATTTATATAAAAAAGATTTCTAATTTTCTATCCACTCTAGATGTTGGTTTAAAGTGGATCTGTCACTAGTAATGACCAATGTCCTAACTAATCTAATAGGCGCTGTCATGTTGATAATTCCAGAGAAAAAAAGTGTCCAAAAATGTTTATTTCTTTAAGTGTTATGAGCTTATTTCTAAATATGCAAATGAGATTATACTAGCCAAACGGGCAGTAACGCTGCTCTTTCTCTGTGGGCGGTATTATTTTTGGTCTGTTTGACACTGTCCAATAGGTATCGTACAGTTTCTCCCATTCCCTGCACAGTGTAATCTCAGCATCAATCATGAGATCACGCTGTGTTTACACTTCCGGCCGCAGGTCCTTCAACACATCGCCTCAGGCCAAATCCAGAGACATAGCTTTGATCTTATGCGCCCCATTGCAAAATATGTAAGAGGGCCCCGCACCTATCATGTGTCATTTATAATACGACTGCCTTCTTATGTCACAAAAAGAGCTTTGGGCTCCCTCAAGTACAACGGCCGAGGTTATAGTGTCAGTTACATTTTCTTAGCAATGATTTTGGAATGAACAATGATGTTCTGGTGAATTGGTAGGTAACTGCTAATCTTTACCAAGTTTTAGGAATTCTAAATCATATTTTTTTTTGGGAAACTTGAGCGATGTTAGAAATAGAATTATACCTATTCATCATGAAGCTGTAGATTGATTTATTGCTAAATGAAATTATAACATTTTTATAAAGCACCTTAGCATAAAAGTAAAGTTTGTGATATAAGAAAAAGTCTTAAGCTCTCAATATGTATTTCCATGTCAAATATTCGCTGAATTCGTTTTTCAATTTTAACTTAACTTGTGCCAACAACACAAAATGAAATAAATATAGATGATGAAAATGACTTTTCATTAGCCAAATTGCCTTTGGAAATTCTAGATGATTAAATGCAGTAATACAAACACTAGCTATTGTATATTCTGCAGGCCATTACAGCATTTGTTGTGACCAACCAAACAAAGCTTTATCATTTGTTTCTTTGGAAATTCAAACTGAAAAGTAATAATAAAAAAAATGAATCATGATTGGTGGCTGCTGATATGAAGTTTAATCAACATGAACGACTCATTGGGGAACAAGCAGGATATTCAGCCACTGTACCCACAAAAATAATGCAGGAGGAACTTTATGGAAATTTCTTATCTGTAGTCCTAATTTTAACCACCTCAATGCTCAACATATGAATCTGGAATATTTCTTGATATGAACTAGTTTAACATTGATGATAAGACAACCAATGTACCTGTAGGGTCGCTTAGCACTGATCCAAATGCACTGATGATAACATCGGCTTTTAGGTGAACAACCTGATCTTCATCTTCAATCCAATTTCCATCCTCATTTTGTTCTGTTCGAACAAATTCCATACCGCTTATTTTGCCACCCTTGAGAATTACTTTACGAGGTGATAAGAATGGAAGAAATTCACATTTTTCTTCTTTGGCTAATTCTACCTGCAAGACATAAAAAATATATTTTTAAAGACATTATTATTCAATGGTAATTCAATTACCCTTAAAGTAAGTATTTATGAAATAGGGTACTACACTGAGGGCATGTTCACACGGCCTATTTTCGGACATTTAAACGCCCAAAAAACGTCCGAAAAAAATCGGAAGCAGAATGACTCCAAACATCTGCCCATTGATCTCAATGGGAAAAACGGCGTTCTGTTCTTCAGCCGTTTTTTTTAAGCCGTTTTTCATTGACTATAGAAAAACAGCTCCAAAAACGGCCATAAAAACACCGCGAAACACACCGCAAAAAACGCGAGTGGCTTTAAAAACGTCTGAGAATCAGGAGCTGTTCTCCCTTGAAAACAGGTCTGTATTTTCAGTTGTTTTTGAGTTTGCGGGTGAACATACCGTTAGAGGGAATGTCTACAGAAAAATGTAAAAGGACCCAAGTTTTAAATGGTTAAGGACCCAGTTGCCCCTGGAAGTCACTTTTTATATGGGTAGTGTACACACTGATGCTTAGCACTTTGACTATGGGCATTTGGCAACCCCTTTGCAGCCAAGAATAGGTGAAGATACATAAGGGTGGCTTTCTCTCAAATTCGAATGGAGTCACTGGCTCGGCAATTTCCATAGTTCTCATTGACTTCAGTAGAGAGGGCCATTCGCATGTGTTGGCACCTAATGTATGTGGTTGCTATAGGCAGTTATGTGGGTTTTTGGCCCATGGGGTCTCCATCAACCTTAATTTGCCTTAGGCAGACATGCCATATGTGCAACCGGTGAAGCTGCAAAGGGGCCCGGTGAGAAAGGAGCACACTGTCCTTCTAGAAGCAGCTAATTAATTTTTATGGCTCTCAGTTGCTGGTAGATTCCTAGAGAGTCATTAAGGGGGAAGGTTCCTGTATGTAAACCTTTTCGAGAGAAAGGGGCCTATGTAGCATTCTTGCATGGAGGTCCTCTTCTGTCTGTGTGCACCCATGAAGCAGGGCTTGTGTTAACAAAAATTACCCCAGAATCAGATTGATCCTGTTCATTAAATAAATTCAAGTATCCCCACTTGTCTGATTCTGCTGTGTGTGAGGAATAAAATACAGAATTATTAATGGAAAAGAAAATTATGAATCGCGTATTATATGTTAAAGATAATGAGTGGTAAAGGATGAGTGATGAACAGTGATAAGAGAAATTAGTTAAAAGGAATGAGTAATGAATGAGTCATGAGTGATAAGGACAAGTCATTAGGTATAAGCAGTGATTTATGAAAATTTATTAAATTTGAACAGAAGAGAGGTGCCTGGCCGGTAAAACGAGTACTGATCGATGATACAGCATGTCGATTGGCGCTCATTAGATCCATTTACAAGGAAAAATAATCGGTAATGTATGTGGACAAACAGTTATTAAAATGACCGCTCGCCCACATACATTTGTATGATGTCGGCAGCAAATCTCCCTGTTTAAACAGGGAGATGTGCTGCCGACTAGTAGATGTGCGATCATCATTTATAGCCGAACAAGCTTTTATACCCAGCGTTGCTCGGGAGGTTGACTTACGGTATAGATAGAGTAAAAGCTCACTATTTAAATATCCAATTATGTGTTGTAAGGCCCCATGCAAACGACCGTAGAATTCGTCCATAATTACGGACCCATTCACTTCTATTGCCCATGGACACCCTCCTGTATATTTACAGGAAGGTGTCCGTGCCATAGAAAGGCTCCGCAAAAGATAGGACATGTCCGGTTTTTGCTTTTTACGACCCGCATAATAATTAGAGAGTATTAAAAGTTAACTTACCTGCTTCTTCCTCCAGTCCGGCCTCGAGGAATGACGTTTCATCCCATGTGACCGCTGCAGCCAATCACAGGCCAATTACAGGCTGCAGCGGTCACATGGACTGCCGCGTCATCCAGGGAGGTCAAGAGGGATATCAAGAGGGATGCGTCACCAAGACAACGGTATGTATGAACTTCTTTTACTTTCAATCGCTGCCCGAAAGGGCTGCCCCTTCTCTCTTTCCAGCACTGATAGAGAGAATGGGCTGCCGATTAGTGCAGAGAAAACGCGTCCGTAAGTACGGGTGGAATACTGGTGACACAGGACCCAAAGTTATTTGAAGCACCATTAAATATCCTTAACACTATGATCACATGATCAAAATAAATGGATTCCCTTTAGGAAATAAAAAAGTCCTAAGCCAGTGCTCCTAGATAGAGATGAGCGAACCGGGACAACCGAACCCGGTTTCGGTCCGAACTTCCGGTAAAGTTCGGTTCGCAGCGAATCCGAACTTCACCGGGTTCGGCCGAACCCGTTTTGACCGAACCCGGTCAAAAACATTATACAAATCGGGAGCCACTTATCTCTATCAATCACTGATAGAGAAAAGAGGCTGCTGATTAAAAATAAAATAAAAAGCATTTCATACGTACCCGGTCGTTGTCTTGTTGACGAGTCCCTCTTCTTCCTCCAGTCCGACCTTTTCTGACGCGGCAGCCTGTGATTGGCTGCAGAGGCCTCTGCAGCCTGTGATTGGCTGCAGAGGCCGCGGCAGCCTGTGATTGGCTGCAGCGCTCACAAGGCTGCATCGTCATCAAGGAATGTCGGGCCGGATGTCGAGAGGGACGCGTCACCAAGGCAACGGCCAGGAGACCGGACTGGAGGAAGCAGAAAGTTCTCGGTAAGTATGAACGTCTTTTTTTTTACAGGTACTGTGATCGGTAGTCACTGTCCAGGGTACTGAAACAGTTACTGCCGATCAGTTAACTCTTTCAGCACCCTGAACAGTGACTATTTAGTGTATGTGCACACACACTAATTACGTCCGTAAATGACGGACGTATTTCGGCCGCAAGTACCGGACCGAACACAGTGCAGGGAGCCGGGCTCCTAGCATCATACTTATGTACGATGCTAGGAGTCCCTGCCTCTCTGCAGGACAACTGTCCCGTACTGTAATCATGTTTTCAGTACGGGACAGTAGTTCCACGGAGAGGCAGGGACTCCTAGCATCGTACATAAATATGATGCTAGGAGCCCGGCTCCCTGCACTGTGTTCGGTCCGGTACTTGCGGCCGAAATACGTCCGTCAATTACGGACGTAATTAGTGTGTGTGCACATACCCTTACTGACGTCGCCTAGCAACGCTGCCGTAATGACGGGTGCACACATGTAGCCACCCATCATTACGGGGCCTCATGCACACGACCATAAAAACACCCGTTATCACGGGTCGTAATTACGACCCGAAATAGCGGGCCATAGACTTCTGTTAGCCACGGGTACCTTCCCGTTTTCTCACGGGAAGGTGCCCGTGCCGTTAAAAAGATAGAACATGTTCTATTTTTTTATTTTACGGGCCGTGCTCGTAATTACGACTCGTAAGTACGAGCACGGCCGGCCGGCCACGGGCAGCTGGCCGCTTTTGCGAACCGTGCTGTCATTATAATTATAGCAGCACGGCCCGTAAAATAGAACATGTTCTATTTTTTTAACGGCACGGGCACCTTCCCGTGAGAATACGGAAAGGTACCCGTGGGTAACAGAAGTCTATGAGCCCGTTATTGCGGGTCGTAATTACGACCCGCAATAACGGGTGTTTTTACGGTCGTGTGCATGATGGGAGCACGGCTCGGAAAAACGAACGGCTGCCCGTGCTCATCTCCTGAAATAATCTGTGCTGCCTTAAACTCTGTGGACAGGTCAGGATCCTGTTTCTTTTAAATGCTGCTAGGGAACCCGCTCGATCCACTATATAAGGCTACGCTACAGTGCAGCATTTAAAAGAAACAGGATCCTTACCTGTCCACAGAGTTTAAGGCAGCACAGAGTATTTCAGGAGATGAGCGTGCAGATTCAGTGCTGTTGTGAACTCTGCTCTTACCATTACGTAGCTCTCAGTCTGTTATCTCTCCTCCACTCCTGTCCTCAAGAACACCTTCACATGATTGGCAAGTCACCACGTAATGGTAAGAGCAGAGTTCACAGCAGCACAGAGTATTTCAGGAGATGAGCGTGCGGATCTTGTGCGTGGTGGTGACTTGCCAATCATGTGAACGTGTTATAGAGGACAGGAGTGGAGGAGATGTAACAGACTGAGCTACGTAATGGTAAGAACAGAGTTCACAGCAGCACAGAGTATTTCAGGAGAGGAGCGTGCAGATTCAGTGCTGCTGTGAACTCTGCTCTTACCATTACGTAGCTCAGTCTGTTACCTCTCCTCCACTCCTGTCCTCAATAACACCTTCACGTGATTGGCAAGTCACCACCCCGCACAAGATCCGCACGCTCATCTCCTGAAATACTCTGTGCTGCTGTGAACTCTGCTCTTACCATTACGTGGTGACTTGCCAATCATGTGAAGGTGTTCTGGAGGACAGGAGTGGAGGAGAGGTAACAGACTGAGAGCTACGTAATGGTAAGAGCAGAGTTCGCAGCAGCACTGAATCTGCACGCTCATCTCCTGAAATACTCTGTGCTGCCTTAAACTCTATGGACAGGTCAGGATCCTGTTTCTTTTAAATGCTGCACTGTAGCGCAGCCGTATATAGTGGATCGAGCGGGTTCCCCAGCAGCATTTAAAAGAAACCGTGTTTGTGTATGTGTGTGTTTGTGTATATATGTGTGTTTGGGTATGTGACTTTGTCTGTTTTTGTTTTTATATGTGTGTGTGTATATATGGGTGTGTTTGTGTATATGTGTTTTGTGTATATGTTTGTGTATATATGGGTGTATTTGTGTATATGTTTGTGTGTAGATGTTTGTGTGTGTTTTTGTATATGTGTATATGTGTGTATATGGGTGTGTGTTTGTGTGTATATATGGGTGTGTTTGTGTATATGTGTTTGTGTATATGTGTGTTTGGGTATGTGTGTTTTTGTTTGTATATGTGTTTGTGTATATGTGTTCGTGTATGTGTGTATAACTGTGTGTGTGTGTGTTTGGATATGTGTGTTTTTGTTTGTATATGTGTGAGTTCGTGTATATGTGTGTGTTTGTCTGTTTATGTGTGTGTGTATATCTTGTTGTGTTTGTGTATATATGTGTGTGTCTGTGTATGGTTGTTTGTTTGTGTGTGCGTGTATATATGTGTGTAGGTGAGTAGAAGTATTGGTATTGTTCACATTGATAACTGTTTTTTTATGTTGTTGCAGATTTTGATGTACCGATTGGACTACATCTACGATTCGTTGGACTACTGCGTAGATCTGCGTTTTTTCAAATTTTAATAAAATGGTTAACGAGGGTTTTGTTGGGGATTTCTTATTTCAATAAAAAAGAATTGTCTTTGTGTTTTTTTTTTCAAACTTTATTAGTGCCTAGATAATGGCAGTTGGCTGATTGACAGCGTCCATTATTAAGGCGGTACTTAGTGTTAGCCGGTGCAGAGGCTAGCACTAACCACCCATTATTACCCCGGTACCCACCACCACCAGGGGTGCCGGGAAGAGCTTGGTACGATCCAGTACCCGACCATCTGTTGTGATGGTCGGGTACTGGGGCGGCCGTAGGCTGGTATTATGAGGCTGGGAAGGGCCAAAATCAGTGGACCTTCCCACCCTTGTAATGCTAGGCTGCTGCTGCTGTGTTGTATCGGGCTGGTTATAAAAATGGGGGGGACCCCCACGTCGTTTTTTTTTTGGAATTTAACAAATTTAGCAATAGACGGGTCCCCCACATTTTTAATAACCAGCCATATACAAGGCCGCAGCAGTCTGGCATTACATGGGTGGGAAGGGCCACTGGTTTTGTCCATTCCCAGGCTAATAACACTGTGTTGTATGTGGCTGGTTATGATAAATTGGGTGGAACCCCATGTCTTTTTTAAAAAAAAAATGTAAATAAATAAATAATTTAAAAAAATGACGTGGGGTCCCCCCCACTTTTATAACCAGCCAGATACAACACAGCAGCAGCAGCCTAGCATTACAAGGGTGGGAAGGTCCACTGTTTTTGGCCCTTCCCAGCCTCATAATACCAGCCTGCGGCCGCCCCAGGGCCCGACCATCACAACAGATGGTCGGGTACTGGATCGTACCTGGCTCTTCCCGGCACCCCTGGTGGTTTTGGGTACCGGGGTAATAATGGTGGTTAGTGTTAGCCTCTGCACCGGCTAACACTAAGCCTCGCATTAGTAATGGATGTTGTCACTCAGACAGCGGCCATTACTAAAGTGGTAATAATAAAATTTGAAAAGAAAAAGACAAAGATATAGATAAAATATTTTATTGAAATAAAGCACCCCCAACACAACCCTCATTAACCATTTTATTGTAGAAAAAAAACCGTCATCGAAGTAGTCCTCGAAACCGACGTAGTCCAAACACCAAACCTGTAAAAAAATAAAATAATGAAATAAAACATGTTGTAGGCTTAGATTCAGTTTAATGTGTGATACTGACTGTTATACCATGTATAGAAGCCTGCCGCGAAGTTGACTTAGATACAGGGCGCCAGCAGACAGTATCATACATGGCCATACATACATATATACAAATATACATACATATATACAAACATACATACATATATACAAGCATGCACATATATACATGCAAATATACATACATGCAAACATACACACATATATACATGCAAACTATCATACATACATGCATACACACACACATGAAAACATACATACATACAAACAAACATGCAAAGATACATACATACATATATACAAGCATGCACAAATATACATGCAAACATAAATACATGCAAACATAATTACATACATGCACATATATAAACATACATGCAAACATACATGCAAAAATAAAAACATGCAAACATACATACATGCACATATATACATACATACATGACAACATACATACAAACATACATGACAACATACATACATGCAAACATACATACATGCAAACATACATACACACATGCAAACATATATACATGCAAATATACATACAAACATGCACATGTATACATACATGCCAACATACATGCAAACATACATGCACATATATACATACATACATGACAACATACATACATGCAAATATACATACATACACACATGCACATATATACATACATGCCAACATACATGCACATATATACATACATGACAACATACATACATACATGACAACATACATACATATATATATACACACATGCAAATATACATACATTCATGCAAACATACATGCAAACATACATACATGCATACATACAAATATACATACACACATGCACATATATACATACATGACAACATACATACATACATACATGACAACATACATGCAAAAATACATACATGCAAACATACATACATGCAAATATATACATGCAAATATACATACAAACATGCACATATATACATACATGCCAACATACATGCAAACATACATGCACAGATATACATACATACATACATGCCAACATACATACATGCCAAAAAATAATAATAATACGTTCATACTTACTTTCCTCCTGTCCGGCCTCCAGCGATGACGTTTCATTCATGTCGCCGCTGCAGCCTGTGATTGGCTGCAGAGGCGGTCACGTGGGATGAAGCGTCATCCTGACGTGCGTGACCGCCACTACAGCCTGTGATTGGCTGCAGCGGCGAAAGGGATGAAACGTCATCGCTGGAGGCCGGACAGGAGGAAAGTAAGTACGAACGTATAATTTTTATTTTTTTATTACATTTAAATGGTATTTTCCGCGCGCCGAGCATGTACTGTGAAGGTTGCTGAAAGAGTTAGTGCAGCCCATTAACTCTATCAGCACCCTGGACAGTAGCATGCTCGGCGCACGTAAGTGACAGGTTCGGTCAGAACTAGTTCGGTCCGAACCGAACTTTTTTGTGAAATTCGGCGAACTAGCCGAACCGAACTTTTGATAAGTTCGCTCATCTCTACTCCTAGACTAAAATACGAAGTGGTGGATGAGGGGCGGGGACCTCTGATTCATGCCCATTTGGCATAATTTTTTATCGCTCCTCATCTTTACCATTAGTCCCTCCATCGCTCATTGCTTCTCCATACATTTTAGTCCCTCAATCGCTCATTGCTTCTCCATGCATTTTATTCCCTCAATTATACGAGACAGGACAACTGTCCTGCCTCTGTGTAGACCCGCTGTGACCAACATCGCAGTGCTGCTGTGATAAGCAATCCAGCGAGGAATGATGTACGTTGCAGCCAAATATGGGCTGCCACGTCATCAATAGGAGGCGGAGCCTGTCAGTGCAATCCGTTACCTGGGGAACGCGTGTCCAATCAAAATAGCTATTCCCTGATTTTAAACCAATGAAAAAATCGGGCTTCAAACAAACAAACTTTCTAAAATATATATAAGATAAAAAATGCGATCAGTGAGTGAACGGGGATTTGCTCGTTCATCTGCTAATTTCTGCCTTGTTTACACAGGGCATGGATTGGGAACATGCGTTCGCATTATAATTGGCCTGTGTAAAAGGGCCTTTAGACTTCATGCAGAGGTAGTGTCCATACCAAAAATATGGTAAGAAGGTATAGAATTCTTGTTTAAATATTGATCGTGTCTGATCGCCATTCGGGATCAGTAAGGAAGTGTTTCCGTTTCAGGACATTTTGGTTTATTTTACCTTGCTCTGGATCAATAACTATTATAAGGTAATAAATTGTACCCCTATCCCTGTCTTTTTACAACCAAACTATGTAACTATGTACATTGAGGAGCAGTGGGCAGAATGCTGTACGGTGGCACACAGAGTTTCTGGGGCTCTGTACTCTGGAGCAGTAGGCACAGTAAACTGCCGTGTGCACTCCATGTAGTGCCATATTTCAGTGATATTTTCTCTTAAAGGGGACCACCTTTCCCCTTTTCTGACACGTCTATTTTTGTAAATAATTGTATTCCCCATGAAAAAATAATTTTGTTACTTATTTTCTTACAAGTCTATGTTATGCCATTTCTCTGTTATTCCCCCTAGAAATGTATGATTTAAAAAGAATGTACCCCTGCATCAGGGTGGAGCCGAGAGCTCTATCCTAGAAGCTGGTGAGCCACTATTGCCCGCATTTGCCAAAATTTGTATCTTGCATTGGAAATGTTAAAGAGATGGTGTCTCTCTGCTGAGAAGTGTTTATAGTTTATACTTCTTGTATACACCGGTTAGTAAAGGACTTTTTTTTTTTGCAACACCTGGGCCACATGTATCATCTTTGCAACTAACCCGGCGATCCACGCTGGTCTTTACACACACACACACACACACACACACACACACACACACACACACGTGTGTATGTGTGTATTCATGTATCCACCCTTATCTTTGCTTGAATTTGGTTAAGGACTCCAATTTGTCAAGAAGCAAATTCAATATAATATCGCAACATTCTAGCAAAACCCTTGACATGCAGCAATTCATATCACAGCTACTAGGTGGCCACACCTTGACACATATAGCATAGACATTTCGTGGTAGAGTATCAGAAAATCACGTGTTTTTTTAAGCTGGTTATCTCATGCCACATATCTTAGGAAGAGAAGGTAAGGAAGGACTCTTTTTAAAGCCGATCTGTAAAGTCTCTGGACATGGGGGGCATGGGAGATCACTAGCTTGGGGAAATTAAATTTCTATGATTTGAATCAGTATTCTCATGTAAAAACTGTTTAAATGATGCCAGGACTTATAGGGAAAGTGTGTAATTCTTACTTCCCCTGCCCACACACAGTGGATTGACAGCTCTCCTTGTATACAAACTCACACAGGAAAAGTTGTCAATCACTGTGTTGGTGTGGGAAGCAAGACTTATAGGCTTTTTTTCTAGGAGTCCTGGCAGAATTTCAACATCTTTTTATATGAAAATACGGAATCAGTCCATGAAAAAACACATATTCCCAAGCTCAGCATCTCCCCTCAAATAGAGAGACATAGAATACGTGACAGAGCCACTGTGGCAACCAACAAGATGCTTCACTTGGACTTTATTCAGTGAAACAAATGACTTGCTGTTGGTACACACTGTCCTCATAAATCCCGTATAGTATCAGTTTGGTTATTATTTCCGAGGTTTTGTTTTTTTTGCTTTTTTTTAAGATAAACAACACGACATTGCATCCTGGCTTGTCAAGTAGAGAAGCATTAGAGAAAATATTTTCTATGCTAATTAATCCCAATTTATTTTGTGGGTCTGTTTCACTTTTGACTTAAACTTGTCATGTTTAATGTGTTGCTTGGCAATCTTATGCTCCTCTAATGTGAGAAAATATTAGGAGAATGTGCCAGTGCTTTTTATTCCGGGTGAGAGATTGTTTATCTTGCCCTGCTACTAGTTTGTTCAAACATCATTAAGGGAATATTACAGCAAGTACTATTGCAGTGGATGATTTTTATTTTATCTGTACATATTTGTATCACTTTCCTCCTCACCTCAGCCCCAAGTCATAGGAGTCGGGTTTAGATATAAAAAATAATGGGGTCTTACACTTTTCAGTAGAAATGTATATGTGACACTGGTTGAAGCATAAGTAACAATATTGGGTATTCCCTTTATTTTTATTTTTATTTTTTTTGAGGAAATAAAGTGAAATCTTTGGAGAGTGCTGAACTTGACTTGTTTTGGACAGGGGTGATTGTTGGGGAATTGGATCTCTACTGATGTTATTTCTAGGTCTTCTCCCAACACATATACATTTTAAAGGGGTTTTCACACAATTAAAATCTCTCACCTATTCTCAGGATAGGTGATAAATGTAGGATTGCTGGGGGCCCCACCACTAAGTCTCCCACCGACCTCACCGGCCCCGCTCCTCCATACTGCACGATGGCAGTGAGGAGGATTTGAAATGGAGTTGTGGTCGTGCATATGCGTTGCCACTCAGTGCTACAGATGTAGACGTCTTTATCTTGACTTTTAAGGCATTAAATACAGTGTCAAGAAACTTTTCCTTGACTTTTTTAATGGCTTTTCAATGGCTTTTTTTGTGTGATATCACGCTGCAACAAGTTATCAGACCAAAGATAAAGATGGCTATGTCTCCGTCAGCCCCATGAACGTTAAATGGAGCGGTAACACACGTTTGCGACAGGGACTCATTTAAAAACTGTGGTTGTGCAGTGAGGAGGAACGAGGGTATGGACCCTGTTCTAGAAATCAGTGGGGGTCTTAGTAAAGGGGTCCCCAGCAATCATACATTTATCACCTTTCCTGTAGATGGGTGATAAATGTTCATTTTAGGAAAACCCCTTTAAAGAGGCTCTGTCACCACATTATCAAATCCCTATCTCCTATTGCATGTGATCGGCGCTGCAATGTAGATAACAGTAAAGTTTTTTTTTTTTTTTTTAAAACGATCATTTTTGGCCAAGTTATGAGCAATTTTATATTTATGCAAATTAGCCTTTCTAATGGACAACTGGGAGTGTTGTCTCTTATTTCCAACAGGGCGTGTATTGTGTTTGTAACATCTGGGCGAGTTTACTTGTTTTACTAGCTGGGCGTTGTGAAGAGAAGTGTTTGTCAGCATCATATGTCAGCATCATACACTTCTATTCACAACGCCCAGCTAAAAAAACAACTAAACACGCCCAGATGTTACAAACACAATACACGCCTAGTTGGAAATAAGAGAAAACACGTCCAGTTGTCCATTAGAAAGGCTAATTTGCATAAATATAAAATTGATCATAACTTGGCCAAAAATGATAGTTTTAAAAAAAAACAAAAAACGTTACTGTTATCTACATTACAGCGCCGATCACATGCAATAGGAGATAGGGATTTGATAATCTGGTGACAGAGCCTCTTTAAGTAGGAAGTAGAATGGACCTTTAAGTATGTTGTCAGGCTAAATGATATCTAGTTATTTACTGTATTTGAAGATCTATGTGCATCTGATATCTGTTATGTATTAGATATATATCAGATCATTTTGTTTTTACACCCTGTATTGTATGAATTAATTTAGTTTCCTAATCCATGTTTCACTCTGCTGTTGATTTATTTTGCCTTGTTTTTGTCAGTTAATTTTTCCGGTTCAATTAAATAGCGGTTGATGAAGACTATGTCCGGCTTGTGTATGTATAATATGTTAACACAATAATATTTCAGACTAAAAAACACTACAGTATCTACAGAATGTGCTGTGCTGTGAATGACCATTTATAATACATTGTATACATTGAGTATATTATGTATCTAGCTCATGTACGAACCACTGAATATGTAGGGATTTTAAAATATAACTTTTAGGTGAACTTAGTGTATTCTTGCATGTGTAGCTACAACTTTACGATATTTTTATCTATAAAGAGGTCTTATCAGCTCTTCGGACATAATTTTTAGTATTACCTATGAAATAACAATACTATAGAACCTTTTCTCAGAACACTATGATGTGCCATTCCTCTATTATCCCTCCTGGAAATATATGAATCAATTGACATCTGAGTGTTACTGAGCACGTCCTTATACCCACACACTAACAATCAGTGCTGACAATGTCAAATTGCAAGGATACACCCTTTTGAGAAGGGAAATTGTACCACCCAGTTGTCAATTTATTCATACATTTCTAGGAGGCATAAAAGAGAACAAAATAAAGTTCTGCGCAAAGGTGCTCCAGAATTGTTATTTTACGGGGAATACAAATATTTACTGAAACAGACCTGTCAAGAGAGTTGACAGGTCTTCTTTCATTCCTGATTGATACTGCTAATAAGATGAATCTGACCAGATACAGAAGTGATCAAAAATAGAACAAGGCAGTTAGCAGAATGTCAAAATCCATGTGTGACCTATAAGCTGAATGCAGGTTCTTTTATGACAGGCTGTAGTGTATGTTCCACAGACAACATGGGGCAGTAGCACCTGACTGATACAATGGGAAAACCACATGGGATTGGAAATCCCCTTAGCTGTACTGTTATTTTTGAATTGATATATTTTTATTATTTTTTTTTAAGTATTTTATTTTGTATCATAAAAAATAATTCCCTTATATATTCTGAAAAGTAGAGTAGAACCAGCAGCACCATTTGAACAGGTTTTTTTTAATTACAAGATTAAATTTACCTCTTCTGGAACAGCTCGAATATTAGTAAATCCTTTTCTAAACACCACAAATACTCTGCGGGCACCACAGCGCAGTGCCGAGGTTGCACAGTCAAAGGCAGTGTCTCCAGCTCCAAGTACGATAACAGCTCCCTTTATGGATGGCAGTGAAGAGTGACAGGCACACATCCCTGAATAATGAAAAGGGGAGGAAAAGCATTTTCAAGTAGCGAAACCATTTTGCATGTCAACTCAAAAAGATACATGTACTTAAAGCAGTGTAAAATTGCATCTTGCAGTTCCCAAGCACACGGTGTCACTATCACATTATTCTGCTTCACTGAAAGACAGTTCTATTCCCAAACCCCAAGATGTGCTCATATACATTTTCATAGTCCGTAGTCTTACAGGGATCACATTTTGTCTGGAACTTGGTATTAGAAGTTTCTACATTATTGATCAAAATAATCTTTCCAATCCTTCTCGTGCCCAAAAATATTGCATATGAAGAGGTTCACTATAAATGTAAATATATATACATTTTTTCTGTGACCCATGATTTTTTGTTTTGTTTTGCATATTCTGAATTTTCATGGGTAAAAATAAATAAGTGTGCATGTTTAAACAACACTCACCAAATATAACTGCAGTAATAGGTAATAGACCTTGGAAGACTAGAAATATACTGTTTTACTGGATAATGATCCTTCGACTTGGAGTTTGTATTTTAAAATAAGCTACAGACCATTCACATTAGTAGACCATTATGAATCAAAGTCCTAAATACAGCCACATAGTAGACTAAAACAATGACAAATAAACAGATAAAAGGTTAAGAGGTCTGTCAACAGCAGCTTTTTGATGGTTTCCAGGTTTTTATCCCCTTAACGCATTATCAGGTAACTGTAAAGGGTTAAGGGGAAGTATGGAGCGCTCTCACAGGCTGAGCATGCTGCATACAGAGCGGATGAAAGCTGTGTAATATAGCCGACACCTCACTGCAACGGGGGTAATCAAAGATCACTTTGATTCCGCCCGTTTAACACCTTAAATACGCGGTTAGTTGTGACCGCGGAATTTAAACTGTTAGAATCAGGGAGGCGCCCCCTCAAACACGCCATTGCGCCCCCCTCTCGGCATGATCGGCCGGTTACAATGGTTTTTATAGCAGCGTGGGAGCCTAATGAAGGCCTCCAGGTCAGACATATTTGTACTTCTTTGAAGCTGTGCCTCCGGCTGTCAGAATCACAATTTATGAGACTTTCAGAATCACAATATACTGCAATACATTAGTATTGCAGTATATCATGCAAGCCATCCAACTTCATCGCTGGTTCAAGTCCCCTAGGGGGACTAATAAAAACAAAATGAAAAACAGTTGAATAAAGTTTTCACAATTCCAAAAAACCCCCTTATCAAATTTTTTCCTAAATCAATGTTAAAAAAAAAAAGTTAACACAACTAGTATCGCTGCATCCGTAAAAGTACGAACTATCACAATATAGCGTTATTTAACCCGTTCGGTGAATTCCATTAAAAAAATATATGTATATACAGTGAAGGAAATAAGTATTTGATCCCTTGCTGATTTTGTAAGTTTGCCCACTGTCAAAGACATGAACAGTCTAGAATTTTTAAGCTAGGTTCATTTTACCAGTGAGAGATAGATTATATAAAAAAAAAAAAAGAAAATCAAATTGTCAAAATTATATATATTTATTTGCATTGTGCACAGAGAAATAAGTATTTGATCCCTTTGGCAAACAAAACTTAATACTTGGTGGCAAAACACTTGTTGGCAAGCACAGCAGTCAGACGTTTTTTGTAGTTGATGATGAGGTTTGCACACATGTTAGATGGAATTTTGGCCCACTCCTCTTTGCAGATCATCTGTAAATCATTAAGATTTCGAGGCTGTCGCTTGGCAACTCGGATCTTCAGCTCCCTCCATAAGTTTTCAGTGGGATTAAGGTCTGGAGACTGGCTAGGCCACTCCATGACCTTAATGTGCTTCTTTTTGAGCCACTCCTTTGTTGCCTTGGCTGTATGTTTCGGGTCATTGTCGTGCTGGAAGACCCAGCCACGAGCCATTTTTAATGTCCTGGTGGAGGGAAGGAGGTTGTCACTCAGGATTTGACGGTACATGGCTCCATCCATTCTCCCATTGATGCGGTGAAGTAGTCCTGTGCCCTTAGCAGAGAAACACCCCCAAAACATAATGTTTCCACCTCCATGCTTGACAGTGGGGACGGTGTTCTTTGGGTCATAGGCAGCATTTCTCTTCCTCCAAACACGGCGAGTTGAGTTAATGCCAAAGAGCTAAATTTTAGTCTCATCTGACCACAGCACCTTCTCCCAATCACTCTCAGAATCATCCAGATGTTCATTTGCAAACTTCAGATGGGCCTGTACATGTGCCTTCTTGAGCAGGGGGACCTTGCGGGCACTGCAGGATTTTAATCCATTACGGCGTAATGTGTTACCAATGGTTTTCTTGGTGACTGTGGTCCCAGCTGCCTTGAGATCATTAACAAGTTTCCCCCGTGTAGTTTTTGGTTGAGCTCTCACCTTCCTCAGGATCAAGGATACCCCACGAGGTGAGATTTTGCATGGAGCCCCAGATCGATGTCGATTGACAGTCATTTTGTATGTCTTCCATTTTCTTACTATTGCACCAACAGTTGTCTCCTTCTCACCCAGCGTCTTACTTATGGTTTTGTAGCCCATTCCAGCCTTGTGCAGGTCTATGAACTTGTCCCTGACATCCTTAGAAAGCTCTTTGGTCTTGACCATGTTGTAGAGGATAGAGTCAGACTGATTAATTGAGTCTGTGGACAGGAGTCTTTTATACAGGTGACCATATAAGACAGCTGTCTTTAATGCAGGCACCAAGTTGATTTGGAGCCTGTAACTGGTCTGGAGGAGGCTGAACTCTTAATGGTTGGTAGGGGATCAAATACTTATTTCTCTGTGCACAATGCAAATAAATATATATAATTTTGACAATGCGATTTTCTGTTTTTTTTTTTAATATAATCTATCTCTCACTGGTAAAATTAACCTAGCCTAAAAATTCTAGACTGTTCATGACTTTGACAGTGGGCAAACTTACAAAATCAGCAAGGGATCAAATACTTATTTCCTTCACTGTATATATATATATATATATATATATATATATATATATATATATATATATATATATATATATATATATATATACACATAAAACACGCAAATTGCTGTTTTTTTGTCACCGTACCGCTCAAAAAAATGGAATAAAAAGTGATGAAAAAGTCCCATGTACCCCAAAATGGTGTCGGTGAAAACTACAGCTCGCTCTGCAAAATTTAAGCCCTGACATCGCTAAATTGATGGAAAAATGAAAAAGTTATGTCTCTCACAATACGGCGAGACAAAAGATTTTTATTATTTCACCAATAGTTTTATTTTAAAAGTGGTAAAACATAAAACAAAATATATAAATTTGGTATCGCTGTAATCGTATCAACCTGTAGAATAAGGTGAATATGTAGTTTTTACTGCCTGATGGACATCGCAACAACAAAACACCCCAAAAAATGGCGTCATCACTATTTTTTTGCCCATTTCACCCAACAAATCATTTTTTTTCAGCTTCCCAGTACATTATGCTGTACAATAAATTGTGCCATGAAAACCTATAACTTGTCCCGCAGAAAACAAGCCTTCATATAGCTATATCCATGGAAAAATAAAAAAATATATAGCTTTTGGAAGGTGTGGAGGAAAAAACAAAAGTGAAAATACGAATAATGGCTGAGGAGGGAAAGTGTTAATAAAAAAAAAATTGTGCGCATCAAAAAGCTAATGAAAAAGGATTGAAATTCGTAGTTTTACACTTGCTGACTATGTTGTCAATGCAAATTAAAATGTAAGCTTTTGTTGCTACAATTGTAGAAAATATATTATATATCAGATTAACAGAAGGTTTTAATGAAAACAAAAGCCAAATTTACATATGTGTTACCTAGAAACACACTCTTGTTATAGGTCTACTGTGCCAAGTGGTATTATCCCTATTTTTTAGCTGCCACTGTATTCTAGAATTCACTCAATATTCTAAAGTCAAATTACACCAAATATAGAATTCATGCACCGTACCTTCAGGCCTTGTATTAGGCATTATACATGGTATCTGTTTTTCCTAGAGTGTTCTTTTAAATATCTAATATTCTGTGATATTGTGTTGGTGTGTTAAACGATCATGCATGTCCAACACAAACAATATTTTATTGAAGTAACAATTTTGAAGAAATAAATTATGCCACAATTGGATGGGTGGCCAAAAGACTTGTGCAACTCCACCTCTAAGTCTTGACCATATTCTCGAGCATAGTTGTGATGTACACACCATGTTGTTCGTTTTTCCTTTAGTGTTTCGTTAAAATTTGTGCATAACCCCAATTTGAATTTGTCTTTTCTTATACTAGAAATAAGGAAATTCATCTTACACTTATAACTAAATACAGTGAGAGCAGCCATTCTTTAGCTACCATGGATACTGAAAGCTGGATACCAATTTAAAGGAACCCCTTTAAACTAGTGGAAACTGAGGCACTTTTTGTAAGAAATATAACCCTGACAGCATACATACAGTAAAAAATAAAAACAGTGCACCAAATGATATAAATACATTCAACCTAATTAAGTATCTCCTGTGTCAGGTAAAGTAATTAACTTTTTAATTAAGCGGAGATAGAATTAAATGAAAAAAACAACTACACTACTCTAGAAAATGCACAAACCTCCTTTGTTAAATCTAGATGATTTAAATACTAAAATTAGATATGTTAAACAATGTTCAAAATTAAAGATATTCACATAATTACTGCAAAAGTAGGATAATCTTTAATTTCAGATTAAAACTCTATTGGCAAATAAAAAGGTTGCATTTTAGAATTGACAATCTGCATGATAACCTAACAAAAATAATATTACACACATATTATATATAGATAGATAAATAGATAGATAGATAGATAGATAGATAGATAGATAGATAGATAGATAGATAGATAGATAGATAGATAGATAGATAGATAGATAGATAGATAGATAGATAGATAGATAGATCTCAAATATCCTGCTAATTTGTGTCTACAGCTCCTATAAAAACTTTTTTCCATCTGACCCGAATGCTTTAACCTAGAATCAGAGTGCACAGGGTTTGTATATAGTCTGTTAGAATGGAGACACACAGATCTGTATAGGTGGTGTTAAAACGAAACGGTAGGAGCTTCTCCTCCAAGACCATTTGCAAAGTTGCCTATTTTTTATTTGAGATGTATATGAGCAGTAAAATAAACAGGTTCTGAGGTGTAAATAATCTTTAAAGAGGCTCTGTCACCAGATTTTGCAACCCCTATCTGCTATTGCAGCAGATAGGCGCTGCAATGTAGATTACAGTAACGTTTTTATTTTTAAAAAACGAGCATTTTTGGCCAAGTTATGACCATTTTTGTAGTTATGCAAATGAGGCTTGCAAAAGTCCAAGTGGGTGTGTTTAAAAGTAAAAGTCCAAGTGGGCGTGTATTATGTGCGTACATCGGGGCGTTTTTAATACTTTTACTAGCTGGGCGCTCTGAAGAGAAGTAACATCCTCTTCTCTTCAGAACGCCCAGCTTCTGACAGTGCAGATCGGTGACGTCACTCACAGGTCCTGCATCGTGACGGCCACATCGGCACCAGAGGCTACAGTTGATTCTGCAGCAGCATCAGCGTTTGCAGGTAAGATCGACTTACCTGCAAACGCTGATGCTGCTGCAGAATCAACTGTAGCCTCTGGTGCCGATGTGGCCGTCACGATGCAGGACCTGTGAGTGACGTCACAGATCTGCACTGTCAGAAGCTGGGCGTTCTGAAGAGAAGAGGATGTTACTTCTCTTCAGAGCGCCCAGCTAGTAAAAGTATTAAAAACGCCCCGATGTACGCACATAATACACGCCCACTTGGACTTTTACTTTTAAACACACCCACTTGGACTTTTGCAAGCCTCATTTGCATAACTACAAAAATGGTCATAACTTGGCCAAAAATGCTCGTTTTTTAAAAATAAAAACGTTACTGTAATCTACATTGCAGCGCCTATCTGCTGCAATAGCAGATAGGGGTTGCAAAATCTGGTGACAGAGCCTCTTTAAATTAAAAAAAATATGTAAATGAT
Organism: Rhinoderma darwinii; assembly: GCF_050947455.1. NCBI lineage: Eukaryota > Metazoa > Chordata > Amphibia > Anura > Rhinodermatidae > Rhinoderma > Rhinoderma darwinii. The sequence goes on from NC_134693.1 coordinate 36,307,634, forward strand.
TACATTAGCATGAATTTAACATGTATATATTTACCAACCATTAACATTTACTCTTGAGTGCTGAGCTGGGGATTTAAGGAAGGAATAGATAGATAGATAGATAGATAGATAGAGAGAGAGAGAGAGAGAGAGAGAGAGAGAGAGAGAGAGAGAGAGAGAGATAGATAGATAGATAGATAGATAGATAGATAGATAGATAGATAGATAGATAGATAGCGTAGGTTTCCACCTCATAGAGCTTGCCTTGTCGTGGCAGATGGGCTCACACAATTTGATCAAAAGGTGCGCTAAGAACCTCCCTATTGCAAGTAGATTTAGCAGTAATGCATATTTATTTATATTTCGCTGCTTAGGTGGCATTAGTGTTTGCAGTGTGCTGTCACCATTTTCTTGTGTGATAGATAGATAGATAGATAGATAGATAGATAGATAGATAGATAGATAGATAGATAGATAGATAGATAGATAGATAGATAGATAGATAGATAGATAGCAGTGAGATGGGTTGCATTAGTGTACAACAGTCTTCAAGTCATGCTACAGATTCTAAATTGGATTGAGGTCTGGGCTTTGATTCGGCAATTCCAAGTAATTTAAATGTTTTCCCTTGAACCACTCCAGTGTAGCTTTAGCAGTAGGTTTCGGGTAATTTCTTGCTGGAAGGTGAACCCCCGTCCCAGTCATAAGTCTCTAGCAGACTGAGACAGGTTTTCCTCATTATTTACTGCCATCCATCTTTCCGTCAATCCCGACCAGTTTTCCAGTCCTTGCCAACAAAAGGCATCCCCACAGCATGATGCTGCCAACACCATGCTTTACTGTGGGAAAGTGTTCTTGAGATGATGGGAAGTGTTGGGATTGCACCACGCATAGCATTTGGCTAACTCAAAACTTGATTTCTTATGTTTTTCTTTAAGCAATGGATTTTTTTCTGTCCACTCTTCCATAAAGCCCTACTCTGTGAAGTGTCCAGCCTGTAATGGTCCTATGGACAGAAACGTCCCTCTCTGCTGTGGATATTTCGAGCTCCTTCAGTTTTGGTGTCTTTGTTGAATCTCTCATTAATGCCCTCCTTGCCCGGTCTGTGAGTTTTTGCGGGCAGCCTTCTCTTGTCAGATTTGTAGTTGTGGCATATTCTTTCCATTTTGTTATAATAGATTTAATGATGCTCCATGGGATGTTCAAAGTTTTAGATTTTCTTTTATATCCCAACCCTGATCTATACTTCTCCACAACTTTGTCTCTGGCCTGTTTGGAGAGCTCCTTGGTCTTCATGTCGCTTGCTTAGTGGTGTTACACACTCAGGGGTCTTTCAGAACAGGTGTATTTATACTGACATCATGTGACCGATCATGTGACACTCTGGTTGCACACAGGGGACCTTATTCAACTAATTATGTGACTTCTGAAATTAATTGTTTTGACCTTACCTTTTTTTAGGGGTTTCATAGCAAAGGGGGTGAATACATTTGCACTCACTATGTTTCGTTTTTAGTAATTGTTTTTATTTCTTTTTTAAACAATGTTTTTTTTGTTATATTACATTGTAACAATTTGAATTTAAAATCCATTTTAATTCCAAGTTGTAATGCCATAAAACAGGAAGGACACTGTGGTGAATACTATCGCAAGGCACTGTAGATAGATAGATCGATCGATCGATCGATCGATCGATCGATAGATAGATAGATATAGATCTCACATTCACATCTGCATAAGAATCTATAGTGTGATGTTCATTAAACAAATATCACTCTATACTGTATATTTTTACATTCATCCTTAGACTTTAGACCAGTGTTATATTGTATGCAAATAGTGGACACTTTCTATTTTTCTATGCACTTTCATTGTCTGTTGTCATAACTATTTATGTCCTCACATAGTATACTGTTTTAGCAATAACATTATTGGAAGCAACAATGCTAAACACATTACATTAAATAGATCTTAAAGATCTAATTAATGTAACCTAAAATAATAGGCAGTGCCAAAAATGCTTAAAGTGTACATCCTGTTTGGAAGAACATTGTATAAAATAATAGAGAATTGCAAAGTAATTGCATCACTTAATATGTTGCTTTAACCACTTTTCAAACCCAATTCGGCACAGACTTCTCTAACCCATGGCAATAAACTCTTATTATTGGGGATAGCAGCTTATGAATGGCCATACATTTAATGCATTGATGAGCTAAATCTGCTAGAGCCCTTACAGAGCGTCTCTCCATTCTGGCTTATTACGGGGGTCCTGAGTATTAGAACATACAAAAAGGGATGGTCTACATTGGATGACCCCTTTCAACAAAAATTATCAAGACATTCTGCTATTTCTAATTTTTTGGTCCCCTATGTGGTGTTTCCAAATACTCAAAACTGTTTTGACAAACTATTTACTTTATGTAAAGTTTATTTTTACATTCCTAAGTATGCAAAAAACAAAATTAACTTTTCATCCCATTAAGTATAGGTACATATATTTCCTGCATTTCAATCTATTGCTCTAGAAGTGTTTTATGCATTTAATTCCACCTGTGCCATAGATGTTAATACATTAATTAATAACGTACATTGACTTTATTCCTCACTTTCTTTGCAGGATCATAAAAAATCTGCAGTGGAAATCCTAGGTAAGAAATACTATCATTCAGTAGAATTTTTTATATATCTTTTCACAGAAAGAAAAACATAATGAAGCCTTCTAGCAATGTAGCAATCATAAGTGATGCAGTGCTTAATCTTTCTAAGATATAGCACAACTCTTACTGCCTGGTTATTATTAGCTGCCGCAAGGAGCATAATTTATCTTTGGCGTGTGCATCGCTAAATCACATTAACTATATAATGAAACACATATGTTAAATAATGAAATGCTACAACAACATACTAGGTATTTATTTCCATATAAAACAGCACAGACTCTATTATATTAAAATATCTAAAGGTAAAATTAGAATTTTATTGGGTAACAGTGAAAAGTATTTAAAAAAATATAGAGTTGAGTTGGGTATTTTTTTGGAGAGTCCTTGGCAGAGACACCTACACTTCAGTTCTGTTCTCCTGAATTTTTATGAGATAGCTGGTCCCTTTTTCAACAGCCCAGAGGGCACACTTTCGGCTTCCATTATAACCAACAACTCTGCAAAAACCTGCGGTGCTAATGTGAATGTTAACTATGAGATCTTGGCTCTGCCTTTTTATTGCAGCTTAACAGGATCTATCAAATGTCAACTGTGCTGACTACATCCACTGCTTGCAGCAACTATTGGAATGATTACTATGAGAATGTTTGCATTTCCCCTTTTCTTTCCATTAGCAATGTATTTCTGTTACCTAGCCAGCGATCTAGCATGTATTCTAAGTAGCCAAGCACAACAGAATTGGGAATCATTTATTATTTCAGATGTTGCCAGTGGCTATTAATAATGGTTATAGTTCCTTTAAAATCTAAAATGCTGGGTCTGTAGACATCAAGCTTATTTATTGTGTATAACTGTAGGCTTACAGGTAAAGTAAAGATGCCGGACAGAATCACAAGTATATAGGGGGACATTTATTAAGACAGGCGATTCACAAGCCAATCTTAATGTAAAAAGCACTGCAGTAAGATGTGCATAATGTATTAAGACCTATTAATAAATTACACCTATTATACCTTTTAATAAATAAGACTCATCTTGGGTGTCCGTGCATCAGAAAAGTTTTTTTTTTCCAGCTCCGAGCTGCAGTTAGATTTGCGCTATAATTTTGCAGTTTTTGACATTAATATAGTAAATTTGTTGGTCCGCCCACTTTTTAATAAAGTGGCATAAGCGGCACAAATGTCTCAAAAGCTGTAATTTGTTACGCAAATTGTGACTTTTGAGGCATTAGCGATGTTGTTTTACAGCAGAAAACGGTTGTAGAAACAATAATTAATTTCCCCTATAATGTTTTCCATAATAAGCCATACAAAACACAAAGTAGTAGAAAATCATTGGGGCCAAAGTAATAAGACTTCGCTGCAGTACGAGGCACAGCCAAAAATACGTCATCTTTGATCTGCTTATCAGTGGGTCAGACCCCATCAAATACAAATTGGATGGCTTATCCCTGACAGGCCATCAATGTGCTTTCCAAAACACCCTGAAGGGCTTCATCAGATGCATGGCTACATAAGAGCTACTATGACTTCTACCCGCATAATTACAACAATGATCAGTATTAACATTAGATTGAAAAATATAAAAATAAAATGGAAATTCTCTTTTAATTGTCAAAAATATTTTAATATCTTTATATGTGTGAACCTATATTGCTTCACTTGGACAGTTGTCACTAAAGTTCAAAGATCTGCTGAAAACAGCCTACAGGGGGGGGATGGCTATTCTATTCTAAGCCTCCTGGTTTATGACTTTGATTTTCAGCTGTTACAAAGGCAACGTGAGAAAATGTGATGACATTGTATTTCTTATGGCTAAAGATATGTACTAAAGAGGGGATGGGAAGACTGGACATTACCATATGTAGAATGTTCATGCTTTGCAAGTATGAGGTTACCACCTACTCTGATTTTCTTATAAATAAAGATGGATCCGCCCCCTAGGGCAGAGATCATTTGAACACTGATGCTGCGTGGCATGGTCTCTCCGGCCGGCCTCTCTCAGATCCACCATTGAGAGAGCATTCATTAAATTTGGAACTCATAGACAAATGCAGATAATGTCCAACGTTAACAGACAATGGAAAATTCTGCAGCGACAAACACTACTAAAGAAATCTTGAAAAAAGTCACCTGTGCAACAACATATGGTATATTTAGGGAACTGTATGTTTCTTGCCAATGATGGGATCAAATCCCATCCCGTTAGATCAAGAAAACCTTTCCAATAACTTGCACTTCTGATCTCACAGAATGGTATCCAATCCACTTTTTTCTTATAAAGCCGTAATACAGCCATGTGCATGAGCATTAAGAGGGATGGAGAGGGACATGGATGAATTAGAAGAATAGAATTAAGGGACTTTTCTAATCCATTTTCATTGTAGTCTGAAACTTGACATTTGTTTTTAAAGAGAGGAAAAGAGTTATTAAGGGTAAGTCCACACGCAGCGTTAACACTGCAGATTTTCCGTAATGGTTATCATTGTGGAAAATCCGCAGTGTAATACAGTAGCAGCAGAGCGGATGAGATCTGAACATATCTCATCCACACACTGCGTAGAAAATCAGCCGAAAAACTGTTCATAAATTAACCTGTGGTTTTTTTAATCCACAGAATGTAAATTTATGCTTTTTCTGCTGTGGTTTTCTCCATTGAATTCAATGGGAGGTAAAACCCACAACAAATAGCAAATGTTGCGTTTTTGCAGCGGGAAAAGCTGCGATTTTGCCGCAAAAAACGCAACTCAGAGGAAAAAACTTGTACTTACACCGGTCTCTGTAGTTATGGCGACGCGTCCCTCTGTTTTCCTTCCAGGCTGGTCTCCTGGAAAGAAACGTCCTCCCAGGAGGCCGGCTGCACTGACAACAAAGGGACGCATCGCCATAACTACAGAGACGGGGGTAAGTACAAGTTTTTGTTTTTTTAAACCGCTGTTTTCCACAGCTTACATGTCGCCCAGAAAAAGTGCACCACAATTTGCTTTTCGTTTTCCAGCCGGAATTCCCTGTGGCTTTTAGGGCGGATAAGTGTTGTACATTTATGTTGCGTATGCACACTGTCCTTGTGTGAACATGGCCTAATATTGTCTAAATTACAGATAGAATAAACCTTGAGGAGAAGATGCACTAAATTTACAGTGCAAACTGTAAGAAAGATTTGGCGCATCTTGATAGACTTTAGTTAAACACTTTTCTCTAACTTACTCCAACTCCAGGCTTACTTTAGACAAATATTTTGTGCTAAAATTGTGTCGTATGTCATTAATAACTTTGGAGCATTTTAGGGCTTTCCTTTTGCTACGCCCCTTTAAAAGTAAAGTTTAAAATGTTTCTCAAACCCATAACAAATCTGGCGGATGGCCTGTTTGCCAGTTTTTTGGGCATAATTTGCGTCAGAATTCTGGCACGTTTGCCATAGTAAATCTGCCCCAGAGTGTTCTTAAAAATATGACAGTCAGTTTACTTTGAACTTATGAAATCACTTTAGTGTATTTGTCTCATGGCTCTAATCCATGGTGTACTGTAAAAAAATAGACTCTCGTAGAACATGGCTTTGAATTTGGCACAGCTAACTAGAACATTCTGGATAATGTGAAACGGAGTTCGTTATTGCTTTAAAACTTTGCTTTCTTCCAGCTACACAGAAGGATACTTCAACTGTAATCTTTCATAAATTTACTTAAAGGGGCATTCTAAACGTAGACATTTATGGCATATTCACAGGATATGCCTCAAATCTGGGACCTGCACCTTTATCAAGAACGGGTGTCACCAAACCGCCATATTGCCTGGTGCAGCGGTGGCCACAAGTTGCAGATTATAGGTGGGGACTAGAGGAGAAGGGGCAGTGTATGTGCTTGGCTCTCTCCATTCTGTTGAATGGGAGCTACAGAAACAGGCGAGCAGCGCTTGCATGGCTGTTTCCGTAACTCCCATTGAATAGAATGAAGAAACACCATGTCTGGAACCTGGCGGCCACTGCATTAGCAAAACAGGGGTCGGATGGGCGGACCGTTCTTGATATAGGTGCGGTTATGCCATAAATTTCTAACTTGGGAATACCACTTTAACCATTTGTACATGGTTGTTTAGCTATAGATCCTCCAATATCACCGCAGCTTTAGAGCCTGTCTACTGTCTGTTCTAGGAATCCATATTTACTATAAGGGTTTCCTGTTTTCTGCTCTCCGTACAACGGCACTAATTTTACGGACCCATAGGCAACCAATATGTAAATGGCCCGCTGGCTAGTCAAGTGGGTTTGGCCGCCAGCTGTTTCCTTCAGACAATCCTAGGCCAGCGTCATCGTGTGAGACTCTGGAGTGTCTGGTGGAAACAGCCTCACACTGATAGATCACGGTCAGAGGCTCTCGCAATGACGCTGCCCTAGGAATGTCTGAAGGAAACAGCCTCACGCTGATAGGTCAGCGTCAGAAGCTCAGTGGTAGCTCCACACATTGAGAATCGCTGGCGGCCAAACCCACTTGGCTATCCAGCGGGCCTTTTCCATATTGGTTTCTAAATACAGAGGGGTCCATAGCTCAGCAACAGGGGGACACACAAGTACTGGACAAACACCACGCTGGACTCAGACACAGGGGCTATTAGGTAAGACTACTAACTCACTTTGTAGGACCTAGTGACAGGTCCTCTTTAAGACTAAGACTGGCGTATAAAATGCAAGGTGCATTAAATCAATGAACGCCTACTTAAAAGATTATTTTGTGAAATGGGCTTACCTTGTTTGCTTGCTTTAGCCACTGGAGGTAAGAAGTCCTTGGAAGTGTAGAAGCCTTGATCTACTTTAAGACCATGGAAAACATCTTCAACTTTAGGCTCAGGCAATCCTGAAAAAAAAAAAAGGTGGTAAAAGTCACATGAAATTCAAGAATAGGTTAGGATTAAAGGAACACGCCATGCAAAACAGATACATTGTGCTATGCCTAGTGTAGAACTTCAGGGGGTGGGGCATGACACTGGAATTTTCTCTCTTGTTTTTTTTTTTAATCCCTGTGTCATGCACCCGCTCTTTCCAGATACATTAAATGTTGCAAATGTTCTGTTCTAAGGATATTAGAAACTAAGTAATTTTCATTGATTATAATCTCAAAGATTCTAATTGCTGGTAATAATAAAAAGATGTACCATTTAAAAAAACAATTGTTCAACAGCCATGATAAAAGCAAGATGAAATAAAAGGAAGCTATATACACCTTTGGAGGGCATTTTTTTTTTCTTTTAATAAAAAGGTCAGTCAGTGTGATTAGTGCAACTTTCTAAATAGTTTTTATTAAAAAATTTGTTTTACTTTTTGAGATACAGCCGCTCTGTATTCTCTATACAAAGCAGCTGTATCTAGCGCTTAATCCTGCTCCCGTCAGGTCTGCTGGACTCACGGGTTCAGTGACAGCGGGTCCAGCATGTCCGATCCACCTGTAATCTATCATTACATATATATATATATATTGTGAGGGTTTAGCATCAGGAGAGGTTGGTACAGCGGTTTCTTTGTAGCCAGAGACAGGGACACCGTGCATTAAAAGTCATAACAGGGCTTTGCCTGTGTTTTTATTCTTGTCAAAGAAACAGCCTCTTGTACAACAAGGCAAAATACAAAATAAATCCTGCTCGTCTGAGCACTAACTAAACAAGATATTATCTAACTATACCGAGTGCCTTCCTACCAGGCACTGGACACAAAGTAACACAGGTCTTTACTCACATAGAATACAGGCTACTCCAGCCTTAGTAGTCTCCAGTCTGAGTCAGGGGTGAAACTCCCACACACTGTGTCTGCACCTTTTTATACACAGGCTACAGGTGCAGCTAATTGAGCAGCAGCCTTGTCCTACAAACAGAGATGGACTAGGGATTGGGGAACCCGCCCTGCTCTTCTCCAATCCAACTCCAGGCCCTTTTTCCGGCTTTTCCTTAAGCCGAGATTGGAAAGTTAGAGCTTTCTATTGCAAGAACTACTCATTCCCTGGAGCCTAGGATACATATGACAGGATTCTAGGGGAAATGTACCTTCCCTCAATGACTTTACCTGTCACTGTCTCACATACCCTCTTCCTCTGTTCGAGCCCGTGGGATCGGACACATTTAGCTACAAGGCAGTGTGTCCTAGACAAAGCGTCAGCATTGCCCTGCAGTTTTCCTGCTCTGTGTTCCACAGTATATTTGAAGTTCTGCAAAGTAAGAAACCACCGTGTAACTCTTGCATTTCTCTCTTTAGCTTGACACATCCACGTAAGAGGAGAGTGGTCTGTAACCAACCTAAACCGACGACCCAATAAATAATATCTCAGGGACTCAAGTGCCCACTTAATTGCCAAGCACTCCCGTTCAACTATGCTATAGTTTTTCTCAGCCGGGGTAAGTTTTCTGCTCAAATAGGTCACATGATGTTCCTCACCACCCACCTCTTGGGACAGAACTGCTCCGAGCCCCACATTAGAAGCATCAGTTTGGACAACAAACTCCTTTTTGAAGTCAGGAGTGACTAAGACTGGTTGGTTACACAGGGCCAGTTTCAACTCTTGAAAGGCGCTTTCAGCCTTCGTGTCCCACTTGACCATGACAGACTTACTTCCCTTGGTAAGATCTGTCAGGGGCGCTGCTGTGCTGGCAAAGTTTGGAATGAACCTGCGGTAATAACCTACAATTCCTAGAAAAGCTCTGACCTGCTTTTTGGTTGAGGGCTGGGGCCAGTTTTGGATAGCCTCAACTTTGTTGACCTGTGGCTTTATCACCCCTCTCCCAATTATGTACCCCAGATACCGTGCTTCCTCCAAGCCTAAGGAACATTTCTTTGGGTTTGCTGTTAACCCCGCGGCTCTGAGGGAGTTTAGTACTGCTTGTACTTTTGGTAAGTGGCTTTCCCAGTCATCACTAAAGATTATAATGTCGTCCAGATATGCCGAAGCATACCGACGATGGGGTTTGAGGACAATGTCCATTAACCTTTGAAAGGTCGCTGGAGCCCCATGTAGCCCAAATGGTAAACAAATATATTGAAACAGACCATCCGGGGTGATGAACGCAGTTTTCTCTTTGGCGCCCTCCGTGAGGGGTACTTGCCAATAGCCTTTGGTTAAATCAAGTGTTCCTTAACTATCGGCATGACTGCAGCGATTCGGTTTTGCTTTAACGTGACATGCTCAATTACACTCCTATAAGGTGTGGACTCTTGCTCCCAGGTTTCCTTGGCTATGTCCAGGAGACCACGAGGTTGTCTGCCGTATACAAGTTCGAAAGGAGAAAACCCTGTGGATGATTGAGGAACTTCACGTACAGCGAACATCAAATAGGGCAGAAGACAGTCCCAATCCTTCCCATCCTTACTAACCACCCTCCTCAACATGCCTTTTAAATAGGTGTATGTCTCTTTAAGACCGCGCCCGCATCGGCCACCATATGTGAGGGTTTAGCATCAGGAGAGGTTGGTACAGCGGTTTCTTTGTAGCCAGAGACAGGGACACCGTGCATTAAAAGTCATAACAGGGCTTTGCCTGTGTTTTTATTCTTGTCAAAGAAACAGCCTCTTGTACAACAAGGCAAAATACAAAATAAATCCTGCTCGTCTGAGCACTAACTAAACAAGATATTATCTAACTATACCGAGTGCCTTCCTACCAGGCACTGGACACAAAGTAACACAGGTCTTTACTCACATAGAATACAGGCTACTCCAGCCTTAGTAGTCTCCAGTCTGAGTCAGGGGTGAGACTCCCACACACTGTGTCTGCACCTTTTTATACACAGGCTACAGGTGCAGCTAATTGAGCAGCAGCCTTGTCCTACAAACAGAGATGGACTAGGGATTGGGGAACCCGCCCTGCTCTTCTCCAATCCAACTCCAGGCCCTTTTTCCGGCTTTTCCTTAAGCCGAGATTGGAAAGCTAGAGCTTTCTATTGCAAGAACTACTCATTCCCTGGAGCCTAGGATACATATGACAGGATTCTAGGGGAAATGTACCTTCCCTCAATGACTTTACCTGTCACTGTCTCACAATATATATATATATATATACACATATATATATATATATATATATACACATTACCGCTGGAGGACCCACTGACACTGAACCCGTCATGTCCGCGGGACTGACAGATTCAAGTCATAGTGAAGCTGCTCTGTATAGAGAATACAGAGCAGCTGTGTCTCAAAAAGTAAAACAAATTTTTAAGAAAAATTTAGAAACTTGAACTAATCACACTGACTGATCTTTTTATTTAAAAAAAAAATGTGCACTCCAAAAGGTTTACATAGCCTTTAAAACCTTGCAAGCATTGTAAAGATAAGATAAATATACATTTGAAGAATGCCATGTAAGGACCTTAAAGCGCAATGATCAATTTTAATGAGTTGTCCTATTTTTAGGACCACACGTTAGCTCTGTACCTGCACCTTGCACCTCACAGAATCCATATAAAATCCACATTGACTGCCTGCACCAAAAAGGCTACTTTTTTATTCAACAAGTAGAAGTAGGCATTAAAATAGGACATGTGGCTTTGTAAACCTTTTATAAACACAGGTTTGCAACTGAACAGTATTGATCTATACCTCAGTGGTAGATAAATGAGAAAATCAGCATCACATAAGAGGGAAAGAGTAAAAAAATAAATAAAGTGAGAAAACTGGTTACCTGGAAAATAGAATTCTTAGTATATTAATGTTTCTAGGGATATTGAAAGTTGGAAAACGTGACTGTATTTTATATATGATAACAGAATATTTTAATTAATTATATGCATTGAATTGAAGTGGATCTGTCAGCTTATAATGTTGCCCTATGTCAGAATAACATATTATAGTTACAGATCCGTACTCCTAGTAGCCAAAGCGGCACAACTCAAAAAAAGTGTGCCCTTTTGTTTTCAGGATCGATGAAAGAATACAGTAGACTCATAGTCATGAGTCTGCTGTATTCATAAGGGAAGCGCCTACTCTGCCTCTCTCCTCCTCCCCCGCCCCTCTTTGCGGTGACTGACCGGTTGCTCTGTATGCACATAAACACAGCAGCCTGTCAACGGCAGCCATTTTTAATGGTAGCCATTTTTAAGTCCAATATCTCCAATAATAGTAAGAGCCATATTAAGGGTACTTATCTCCTGTATTTATTTATAATAGACAAATGCATCCATTAGTCAGTGATCGGAGTATTCTTTTTAATAGGACAGGGGCTTTAGGCCTCATGCACATGACGGTAGCCGTGTGCACGACCCGTGATTGCGGCATGGACGGCCGTGGAGTGTCATCAGCGGGCCAACGGCAAATCACAGACCGCACACATATTGATTTCAATGAGACCGGACCGCAAAAAACTCATACATAATAGAGTTGTTCCATGAAGAACATTTATCACCTATCCACTGAACAGGTAATAAATGTGTGTCTGCTGGGGCCCCACCCAAGTCCCCAGTTACCTCTCACTGAACAACTGCAGTAAGGAGGAGATAAAGTGCAGCGGTGATTACAAATGTGACCAGTTTCCAGTTAATCTCTATGGAGCTGATGAAAACAATCGAGCGCTATACTTTCAAAATCTGTTCAGATTCATTTTCGTTATTTGATGAGTAAAATTTTCCCCTCTCTAAGGCCCCATGCACACGAACATATTTCTGCTGCCGCAATTCACCCGCACATCTGGTTTCCACGGTCCGTGCATGGCCCAGGAGCCTGGACGGCAAAAAGAAAGGACATGTCTTTTTACGGCCGTGTTTTGCGGTCCAGGCTCATAGAAATGAATACACGTGGCCATGTGCAAGGCCCGCGATTTGCGGCCTGCACACCAGTACGGTCGTGTGCATGAGGCCTAATTCTGAGGTTCCTTGTAATATTTGTAGGGGTTCCTGTAGGACAGTAACAGCAAGGCCTGATGAGATAGTTATATTGTTTCACTGGAATGAATTATTTTCAGGGTGTTCATAGCAAGAAGGTTGTAAATTACTGTGAACTAAATGGATTACCCAACATCTTCAAGCCACAAACACAGTTTAGAATTTAGTGGTTGCTATGGAAAGGTAATAGAACAATATGCTCATGTGTACTATCCCCTGTACGAGTTTTCCAAAGTCTCAAAGAAAGGGTCCAGTGCCACCACATATCTGAAGGCTGCATCTTTGGAGGTTAATACAGGTTTTTCCATCAGAACTTTCAAAAATAGAGATATAACATGGCAGGGGTATCTGTATAAAAGTTCTGTATAAAAGTTTCCTTAATGGATTTGATACAATTGAATTAGATTGCTCCGCATTTCGACCTCTGTTTTAAGAAAAAGTTGATGCCAAGTGGTAAAAATGCACCAAGGACTTTTAAAGTTTTTATGTCCTCGCTTGTTTCATTTCTGGAAGACATAGCCTTTGATATACACTATATTAATGTCAAAGAGTGGCTTTATTTTCTCATTAATTTCTGCATGCAAGTTTCTGTGTAATAAATGCAACCAGCAGATGAAATGCCATGTGGGTTTAATTAGTAAATGACACTAATTGCATTGTACACTCCAAATGACAGAAGTTCAACAATATTCCACTGGATTTATGTTCAGAGAAGAGCACAGGAAACATTTATTGATTTTTAACAAAATTACACAATAGTCGCAAACTAAAATTATTAAAAATAGTGTCTTAAAAGAAAATCTGATATTAGCTGTATAATATTACTAGCCCACCCTTAACATAAACTCGAGCTTACATACAGTAAATTACTCATTTCTAAAAATTCATAGAGCTTTGTGACAATATTATATCATTCTGCCTTTTGGCAGAGATAACATTAAAGCGTACCTAACTTTTCAGAAGATTTTCAGAATAAGCTATTGTATGTGAACATTAGAAATAACACTATTTCTGGCTATTATATGACTTGTATTCTTCATTATTTAGCCGTTTTCCACTCTGCATGCGCTCTAATTCTCAGTTGTCTCAAAGCTAGTGGGCGGAGGCTAACACCTATCATGTCTTCTAATGCCTTCTATACACAGCACACATAGAGAAGAGAATCCTGCTCTCCTATCTCTAGCACATATACAGAAGCTGCAGCAACATGGAGGAGATTATACAGCAGTAATGAGCAGTGTAGCAGAGAATCCAGCACTGGTGTGACATAGAAATTTTCTCAGCAGCGTGTCTGTCTCTCTCTTCTCCTGCTTACTCCTCCTGCTCACCCCTCGATAGACTGACATGCATCATGTTTGCTGACTCACTCTCTCTCTACTCCCTTCCCCTGCTCCTCCTCCCTTTTCCATAGACCTGTATAGTAGGTAGTGAAGAGACACACCCCCACCTTCTGCAGCCATCAATTCTGCTCTGTAACCAGGGACTGCCAATGCTTGATAACAGGGCGTGGACAGCAGATTACAGGAAGTACACCTAGTGGCAGTAACTTCACAGAGAATTTGCATGGATAAAACAACTAAATTTTAACAGTAAGTAAATTGCAAAATAATTCTATATCTGGTATGCGATTAGATTAGCATAAGTTATTTGAAAAGTTAATGTCTATTTAAAGCAAAACCTCTTCATTTTCACTCACTTATTTAGACTATTCCCTGAAGCTGTAACATTAGATGTGATGTCAGAGCAGACGTAATCACTTTAACAGGATCGTGGTAATGCTGAATATCGCCGTGATTTTTAGGCCCCATGCACACGACCGTAAAAAACCTCAGCTTTTGCGGACCGCAACTGCGGTCCGCAAAAACGGACCCATTCACTTTCATTGAACGCGGACATCTTTCCGTAGCACTACGGAAGGGTGTCCGTGCCGTGGAAATGTTCCGGGAATTATGGAACATGTCCGTTCTTTTGCATTTTGCGGGCCGTGCGAAAATGCGGCTGTCATTCGGCGGCCAGCCTTGCCCGCAATCGCGGGCCGTGATTGCGGGCACGGTCGTGTGCGTGGGGCCTTAGACTACTACTTCCCTCCAGTGGGGTAAGAAATAGCCTAAGACTGCTGACAACCTGTAATTAGATATGAACACAGTCTAAAGATAATGGAGCAGGTGAACACAGCTCATGATGTCACTCACTGGCTTCTACCCAACCGCTCCATCCTAAAGTAGCAGAGCCGAAGAGGAGCTGCAGGGAACAGAGACTATGTGAGTGTTTTTTTTATAACCCCACCATCACTTTACCAACCCTATATGGGCCTATGACGGCTCTGGCCCATTCGCTTTAACAAGAACAAGTTAGTAATGGTATAATTTAATTGTGAGAGCATTTAGTTGTGGAAGCATTTAGATAATAACCATTGCCTTATAGACGTCTCATCACTTTTTAGGCATAAAGTATTTACTCAAAGAACTCTAAACTACATGCGATCATAAAATAGTCTGTCTGCTGACAATATGGTGGAAAAATAAATTACTATTATTTGGAATCATCTGATGTTAAAGAAGACATTTCTATTAACCACATTATATCAATGAATTGTTATTTTTGCATTTCCATAATAAAGTATTTAACCCCTTCCCGACATCCGCCGTATATGTACGGCGCTGTCGGGCAGGGGTTCCCGCAGAGCACAGTACCATTACGTCGCGGTGATAGTAAGGGCTCAGGAGCTGAGCCCTCACCTCCGGGTGCCAGCTGTATGTTACAGCTGACACCCTGCTGTAACGGCTAGGACCGGAGCTAGCCTCCGATCTGGACGATTAACCCTTCAGATGCTGCGCTCAATAGAGATCACAGCATCTGAGGGGTTTTTAGCCACCGGCACCCCAGCAACGTGATTGCTGGGTTGCCGGTGGCTGCAATGCTACTATGGCAACAGGAGGCCTAACAATGGCCTCCTGGTCTACCATTACGGAAGCAGATTAGGCCTCGCTCAAAGGCGGAGCCTAATTGGCTTGCTGTCAGTGAACGACTGACAGTTCTAATATATTGTACTACATATCAAACAGTTGGACCTTCGAGTCCCGCAGTGGGACTAAAAAACAAAAAGTTGTAAAAAAAATTAAATAAAAGTTTCAAGTAATAAAGTAAAACACAAATCGCCCTTTTTCCCCTATTAAGTTATTTATTAATGAAAAAATGAATAAACCATGCATATTTTGTATCGCCGCATCTGTAACAGCCTGAACTCTAAAAATATTATGTTATTTCTCCCTCAGAGTTAACGCCATAAAAAAAACAAAACCCTAAAAGTAATTTTATTGTGCAAAAAGTTGTAAAACATAAAAAAGTGCTATAAATTTGGCATCGCCGGAATCGTACTGGCCTGCAGAATAAAGTTAACATGTAATTTATAACGCATATAAAACCTAAAAAAAAACTATGTCAGAATTGCTGTTTTTTGGTCACCTTGCCTCCCAAAAAATAGGATAAAAAGTGATCAAAAAGTCGCATGTACCCCAAAATGGTAACAATAAAAACTACAGCTCGTCCCGCAAAAAAAACAGCCCTCATACCACTATTTCTATGAAAAATAAAATATGTTAAGGTTCCCATTCAGGAAAGAAAAATACGCAGTAGTGCAGGCCCGAGTGGACCATTTCTTCTGTTTCAAGCGGCGATTTACAAAGGCCGTAAAATTAGGGAACCAGGAAAGGGAGGGCCTAAACATATCCGCTGGAAGCAAGAGTGCCCGTATTATACCAGGATAACACTTTATCAGCAAAATTCCCCAAACTGCAAAGGTGCGGAGCGTGTAACAATAGGGGGATAAGAAACTGCACCATTTATCAGTGCGACACCGGCCTGTGCAGAAAGGATTGCTTCACAGCGTAACACACATCTATGTATTATTTTATTGTTTTTTTTACCCCATTATTATACCCTCTTATTATGCCCCTGATATACTCTGCCCGGCTTACATTTGCCCCCACATTATAAACTAAAATTCTAGTAAAACTCCAAACAAAACTACTACCAAGCAAAATCAACGCTCCAAAAGCCAAATGGCGCTCCCTCCCTTCTGAATCCTACTGCGTGCCTAAACAGCATTTTACTTCCAAATATATGGCATCGCTAAACCCTTTGAACAATTTTTGCGGTGTGTGTCTCCAGTGGCACAAGCTGGGCACAACATATTTGCTACTGAAATGGGATATCTAGGGAAAAATTGCAATTTTTATTTTGCACTATCCGCAGCACAATCATTTATGGAAAACACCTCTGGGTTGAAAATGCTCACTACACCCTTTAATAAATGCCTTGAGGGGCGTAGTTTCCAAAATGAGGTCACTTCTCAGGGGTTTGTTTTATTATTTCACATCAGAGCCTCTGCATTTGTGAACCAATAGTTAGTAAGTCGCCAAATTAGGGATCAATTTCGCATGGTACTCTTTCACTCCTGAGCCCTGTCGATCATCCAGTCAAAAAATACAAGCATAATAATTAGAGAGCGGTCTTTTCATGGTGGCACAAGCTGGGCACCGCATATTGGCATACCTATGGAAAAATTGCCATTTTTACACTGCAACATTGAGTGTACACTAATTTCTGTATAACACATGCAGCATTAACATTCCCACCACACCTCTAGGTGAATACCTTGAGGAGTGTAGTTTCAAAAATGGGGTCACTTCTGGGGGGGTTTCCACTTTTTTGTTCCCACAGGGGCTTTGCAAATGCGATATGGTGCCCGGAAACCAATCCAGCAAAATCTGCACTCCAAAAACCAAATGGCGCTCCTTCCCTTCTGAGCCCTACCGTGTACCCAAACAGCAGTTTGTGACCACATATGGAGTATTTCCATACTCTGGAGAAGATTCTTTACAAATGTCGGGGTTCTTTTTTTTTCCTTTATTTGTTGAGAAAATGAAAAATATTGAGCTAAAGCTATGTCTTATTGAAAAATATAAAACTTTTTTTATTTTCACTGCCCAATTCTAATAAAACTATGAAACACCTGTGGGGTCAAAAGCTCATTACACCCCTATAGGAATTCCTCAAGGCGTGTAGTTTTCTAAATGGAGTCGCTTTTGAAGTGTTTCCACAGTACTGGTCCCTCAGGGGTGTTGCAAATGCGACATGGTGCCGAGAAACCAATCGAGCAAAATCTGCGCTGCAAAAGCCAAATGTGGCACCTTCCCTTCTAAGCCCTTCAGTGTGCCCAAACAGCCGTTTATGACCACATATGGGGTATTTACATACTCTTCGGAAGTTGTTTTTCAAATATTGGGGGGTCTTTTTCTTCTTCTTTATTCCTTGTGGAAATTGTTGTTGTTTTTTTTAGCTAAAACGACATCTTATTGGAAAAATGTAACATTTTTTTATTTTCACGTCCAAATTCTAATAAAATCTATGAAAAACTTGTGAGATCAAAATGCCCACTATGCCCCTAGATGAATTCCTTGTGGGTGTAGTTTCAAAAATGGGGTAATTTTTGGGGTGTTCCCTTTGTTTTGGCGTCACAAGACCTCTTCAAACCTGACATGGTGCCTAAAATATCATCTAATAAAAAGAAGGTCCCAAAATCCTCTAGGTGCTCCTTTGCTTCTGAGGCTTGTGCTTCAGTCCATTAGCACACTAGGGCAACATGTGGGATATTTCTAAAAACTGCAGAATTTTGGCAATAAATATAGAGTTGCGTTTCTTTCGTAAAACCTTCTGTATTACAGAAAAAAATGAATGAAAAATGAATTTCTGCAAAAAAAAAATTACATGTTTAAATTACACCTCTTCATTGCATTAATTCTTGTGAAACGCCTAAAGGGTTAAGAAACTTTATGAATGTTGTTTTGAATACTTTGAGGGGTACAGTTGTTAAAATGGGGTGACTTATGGTAGTTTGTATTGTACGCTCCTCTCAAAGCCACTTCAGAACTGAACTTGTCCTTAAAAATAGCCTTTTGAAATTGTCTTGAAAATGTGAGAAATTTCTGCTAAAGTTCTAAGCCTTGTAACGTCCTAGAAAAATGAAAGGATGTTCAAAAAATGATGCCAATCTAAAGTAGACTTATGGGAAATGTTAATTAGCAACTATTTTGTGTAGTATTTCTATTTGTCTTACAGGCAGATACATTAAAATTGCTAAAAATGCAAAGGTTTGCAATTTTTTTGCTACATTTTGGTGTTTTTTACAATTAAATACTGAATGTATAGACCAAATTTTAGCAGTAACATAAAGTCCAATGTGTCACGAGAAAATAATCTCAGAATCGCTTGGATAGATAAAAGCATTCCAAAATCATTACCACATAAACTGAGATAAGTCAGATTTGAAAAAAAAGGCTCTGTCAGGAAGGTCAAACGTGGCCACAGCGGGAAGGTGTTAAAGTAAATATAAACCTAATAACGTCATGTTGTTTTTATGTTAAAAATGTTGTGCAAATTAATTTCTTAATATATATTTTCAGCACTTGAAGCACTGTTTTTTTATGTTGTTTTTGTTTTTTTATACACAATCCAAATCTGTAGTTAAAATATAAAATTCTGTCTGCTTGCAGGCAGCACTAGAGGGAGCTTACTGATTATTGTTCTATTACTGAATTCAATGTGTAAGCGTCATGCACTAAGCGCCTAGGATCCTTCTAGTGGTTATTGCAGGTAGCTAGAAGTGTATCTTTTAAAGCGTAACTTTTCAGGTGAGCTTCAGAATAAGCGGGTCATGTGTATGTACATGAGGAATAACACTATTTCTGGCCATTATATGACTTGTGTTCTGCATTATTTAGCAGTTTTCCCCTCTGCAGGCTCTCTCTCTAATACTCAGTTGTCTCTGAGCTAGTGGTTGGAGACTAACTGCTATCATGTCTTCTATACACTGCACACACAGAAGAGGAGAATCCTGCTCTCCTTTGTCTATGTATCACATATATAGAAGCAGCAGCACGGAGGACATTTTACAGCCGTAACGAGCAATGTAGCTAAAAATCCAGCACTGGGGTGAGATAGAAATCTTACTAGCAGCCTGTGTCTTTCTTACTCTGCTCCTGTTTCCTGCTTCCTCCACCTGCTTCCCCCTTCCCTTCTCCATAGACTTGTACGTACAGGCAGTGAAGGGACAACCCCCCCCCCCCACACACATTGTGCAGTCCGACTCCTCTGCACTGTAACCAGGGGCAGACTTTGCTTGACAACAGGGGGTGGACAGCAAATTACAGAAAGGGAGACACCTAGTGGCAGTAACTTCACACAGAATTTGCACGGATAAAACAACTACATTTGAACAGTAAATAAATTACAAAGTTGATCTATATCAGGTACACTATTAAATTAGCATAAGTTGTTTGAAAATTTAGTGTCCATTTAACTCTAGGTCTATGCAGGGTATTTGGATCGCTGTATCAGAAAAACCTAGCAGGGATTTGGCCGCATGCCGATGCCTTTACATGAGAACGTACCCTAAGCTGAGCGCTCTGGAAACGAAAGAGTAAAAACAACATACTAATGAGGTCAACGAGCCCAGTAACAGCTTTACCTGTCCTATTTTTAATTATCATTTCCAGAGCATAAAGCTTAGAGGAAACAGTGCTTCCAAAGTGAACAGAGAAAACTTTGCATGTATAATTTTAGAAGAAGATTCATATAATTTGTATATCTTTTTCCCAACTAATTAATGCTTGTTAATTACAGCAAGTAATATGCCCCTGGCATTGTGTATGACCTGTGTATGGCCTAAGCAAATAATATTATTTAATAAATATCTTTAGATCCTTAGGGCAGTGAGTACAACTGGCTTCATAATGAAATCAATTGCCAAAAGAGCACTGAGGATGCAAATGAATATTCTAAAATTTACCTAGAAGACGTTACAAATCACAGTCACTTGCATATTTATATTTTAAAACAATACTTGCATTAATTATAAGAAAACAACATAAAAAAATCATTTACACAGGTTTTACAAGTTCTATGAAAAATAATATCTGCCTAAACGGAACGTATCATGTATTTAATTTTAGTTGTATAAATCAATGAAAGTACGTAGAAGAGAAATAACGTATAAGGCCTCATGCACACGACTGTATTTGTTCTCTGTAATTAGGGACCCATTCATTTCTATTGGCCATAGACACTTTTCCGTATTTTTATGGATAGGTGTCTGTGCTGAAAAAATTATAGAACCTTTCCTATACTTGTCCGTAATTACGGCACGGACTCTCCCATAGAAGCCTATGGGCGCTTCTGTAAATACGGAGGGCTACGGATGTGCATCCGTAAACCATCTGTATTTACTGAAGCGTTGCTATGCAAATTATTGGTGACATCATTTGCAGCCTCGCTTTTTTTTTACGGATACGTGTATATGGATCAAATACGGATGCAGTACGGACTGTATTTGCGGATACCGTTCCGTATATACGGATAAGTTATGGATGACTACGAACGGACGACTTATTTATGGACAATATTTACGGATAGATAAAATACGGTCGTGTGTATGGAGCATAAGATGTAGTATTTTTTCTATTATAGAAAAAACTTCTCTGGGGCAGTTTGTGAGCTGAATAGCAGGTGCAATAACTGAGTTAATGGACAGAAAAATGTCAATAGACTAATACAGTCTCCAGGAAGTAATGGAGTATTGCCCTTCACCAGAGATCAGGGAGTGGCAGGAGAGTTAAATAGAGAGCTTTATCTATGTGTATAGTGTATGGCATCAGGCACGGACACACCCACCGAGGAACCGATGAATCATCTGATGGGCCCCTAAACCAAGACAGGGCCTCTATAATTCCACTAAACAACCCCCATCCCCTGCCCCAGCAGCACACAGCATTTAGATTTGGCAGTCAGTGCTATTCCGGTCGCTTATGTTTCCATATAATAAACTAGGTGGTTTATTTAATAAACACCCAGTTTATTACATAAGCAATAGCTGGCTGAGAGGATATCTTGAAAGGAACAGGCGGCCTCCCAGTGGCATCCCTAGCACCAGATATCCAGGACAATAGCCCCAGATTTTTTAATCAGTGCCTCGAATCTTGGGACGAGCACCGGATAGAAAACACAGATAGATTTAAATATTATGGTGGAGCAAAGAGCCATTCATTATGTCAGCAGCGGCTCGATGCAGGCAGGCATAATGAAGAGACATCAGCTGGGTTTTGATTTTGGTGTCTTGTAGGTGGCAGGCCCAAATTGGCCGTAGCTAATGAAATGTTGGGACAGGATGCCAATGCAGGCCAGGGTGCTGAAGTGACATCATAGCGCCTGCCTACACCAAGCCATCGATAGCACAGGCTGTAGAATACTTTGCTCCATTTATCATGGCAACGGGTCTAGGGAAGTTTGAATTTTATTATTTTAAGGGGCAATAAGGGGAACCAATAATGTGGGGAGCACTAATGGGGCACCAATACTGTGGGGAGTATGATGGAGACCTCAATACTGTTGGGACACACCAAAAGAGGCACTATTACAGATTGTGGCACTATTACTGTGTAGGGCACTAAGGGGGTGGGGGACACACATGGAGCACTATTACTATCTTGGGTACTATCTATCTGTCACTTTTAATTTGGGGGCTCTATAAGTGCATCACCATTTTTGAAGCAGGAGAACAATGTTCAAGAGGGATGCAGGATGGGAATTTTGTGTAGAGGGTCAGCATGTGCTCAAAAAGCAAAAAAAAAACAAAGATATCTGAAAAGCAAACTTTGCAGAGATGAGTCATGGCAGGGAGAAGACTGAGGTGGATGAAGAGAAAAGGGAAAGACAACGACTCCAATCAAAGACAACGTCGCCTGTAAGTCTCTGAATTTAAGTGTACAGCGGGATTATACTCCGGAGGTATAGGTAGAACTGATATCTCACCCCTATATGGTCACTGTATGGTGATATTATTGCTCATTATGGTAGATATTTGCTATGCTGTGGAGATATTATTTAGTGACTGAATTATTCAGAGCTATCCTATTATATATATCAATCACTCATAACTTTAAAGCCACTGACCGGGGAGGTGAATAACATTGATTATCTTGTTACAACGGCACCTGTCAAGGGTTGGTATATATATATATATATATATATATATATATATATATGTATGGCAGCACGTGAGCAGTCAGTTCTTGAGGTTGATATGTTGGAAGCAGCAAACAAACAAGGGCCAAATTGTGATTGCTGGACGACTGGGTCGGTACATCTGCAAAACAGCAGGACTTGTGGCGTCTTCCTGGTATGTAGTGGTTAGAAGCTACAAAAGTGGTCCAAGGAGGGCTCATTGATGTGCGTGGGGATCGAAGGCTAGCCCATCTGGTCAAATCCCACAAAAGAGCCATTGCAGCATTAATTGCTGAACAAGTAAATGCTGTCTATGATAGAAAGCTGTCAAAACAAACAGTGCATCACAGCTTGCTGCATATGAGGCTGCGTAGCTGTAGCCTGGTCAGGGTACCTATGCTAACCCCTGTCCACCGCTGAAAGCACCTACAATGGGCACCTGAGCATCAGAACTGAACCATGCAGCAGGGTTGCCAACCGTCCGTAAATTTACAGACTGTCTGCAAAAACCCGGTGTTTTTTTCTGCCGTCCGTAGCGTCCGGCAGAAAAAGACACTGTCCGTGTTTTCTTCTGTTTCCTCCAATGATTTACACTGCGCATGCGCCAAAATTTACATTATTTTGCTGAGTGAAATCACTGCCATTAGGGAATACCATTGCCATAAAGGGGTGTACTTGGACTGCAACAATGTTTAGGTCGTTGGAACGCATCAAAGTAACATCCACATGAATGCCAGGACCCAAGACTTCCCAGCAGAATATTATGCTCTTCCGCATCGGCTCTTCCACAGTGGCTGGAACGCCCCCTCTCATGACGTCACGGTCACATGGTACACTGAGTGTACCATGTGACTGTGACGTCTAAACAAACCATGCCCGTAACCAGAAAGTGCCGGCATCACGGCACATACAAACTTTGTGCTGCGTAGCAACAGGGGCCCTGCAGGCCCCCCCAGGCTTGTTGGCCTGGTCGCAACTGCGACCGCTGCGACCCCTCTAGCTACGCCACTGCGCAGAGTGCTGTAGCACGTGACGTGTAAAATCACCTATCCTCAGTTGTATCACTCACTACAGAGTTCTAAACTGCCCCTCGAAGTGATAGCAGCACAAGAACTGTGTGACAGAGCTTAATGAAATGGGTATTCATAGGGAGGAAAACCTTTTATACATAATTTGGTGTTGAACCGTTGTGTTTCTTGGCTGGAACAAGTGTTGCAGATTTTAAAAAAAAGCCAATATCTCATCGTCACCGCACCAAGATGTGCGATACTGATGCATCTCCTTCTGGTGGTTGAGAGAAGTACGTCAAAACGTGAGATTGTTGTTTGTCTAGCTATCTGTTCCATGTTGAGTGGTGAGATGATATATTTCTATATACTGCCTTGGAGAGTTTTAATTTTGGACCATTGCCTCTTTTTCTTTGGTAGCTAAGTGGTACACTTTAGAAACTTCTTTGGTGCTGTGGTTTAATGACTTGACATTATTTATCCCCATGTAAGAGGTCCATGAGGACATGGTACGATGAGTTTTGTGTGGAGAAACTTGAGTGGCCTGCACAGAGCCATGACCTCAACAATATTAATCACTTTTGGGATGAATTGGAATGCTGATTGCGAGCCAGACCTTCTTATCTAACATCATAAATACTCTTGGCTGAATGGGCACAAATTCTCACTCTGACACTCTGGTGGAAAGTCTTCCCAGCAGAGGGGAGGCCGTAATAGTTGCAACAACTGCATATTATCGAATATAGTGTTTAAATATTCCTGCTTTCACAACAGCCACTAGATGAGACAAAATAGACTGACGCTTCCTGTTTTCTTATGATCACTTGTAAACTTTACTGTGTAGACTGGAGAAGAGTCAGCAGAGGGAGGGGTCAGACAGCTCTTTTATCGTACTGAAATCTAAATATGGCAGGATGCTCTATAACAGGAAACACTATACACACAGATGAGAATTAATATGCTCCTCCCCCTGTAACTGCCTGGTCTCTGGGGGAGGGCCTGTACACTTTTTCCTCCTGGAGGCTGTAATAGTTTATTATATTTCTCTGTTAACACCCAGTCATTGCAGCTGTGATAAAGAACAAACACCCTCCTGCACTGTCTACACAGTCACTACAGAGAAGAAGTGTGTGTCTACAATATGACTGCCTCCATGGCTTTTAAAAATAAATATAAATTAAAAATGAAACATTATTTATTTTTTACATACTTACATCTAATTAATGAAACTAAAATTAAATAAATGACACATTTAAATAAAATTGCTAGAGTCTTATCCAGTGCTCTCTATACCGCACAGTAAGATCTAGATATCTAGGGAGGACACACATGTCTAAAAGCAATCATATCCAAACTAGTGCAAGTATTGTAGTAGTTTTTCAATAACAAACAGTTAAAAGTCTCATAAGTTATAAAAATGATAACATGTAATATTACTGTTTTATCTCTATCTGTACTTTCATCTTTTCATATATATTGTTCACCATAAGCAGTTGCCAAAGTTTGCATGCTTCTCCAAATGCACAGCTGAAAATAGTTGGAATGGTTTTCATGCTTTGCATTTGGCTTCAGCATTTGGCTTATGTGACCTTTTGAATAAAACACACATTATTCAATATTCAGGGACTATGGTATAATTGAAAGTCAAAGCAATATTTACTAGATAAATTCAATGCATGAAATGTAACATATATTTGAAAGAAAATCTAATCTTATTTTTCATAAGTTTATATATTAAATATTATATTACATATTAAAATTAAATATAGTTTTTTCTATATTTTACTACTTTTACAAGTAGAAAACTAAGTGTAAAAAATTTAATTTATTTTGTGTTGCCAATAACTTGAGAGCCATAACTTTTTTATTTTTCCATTGATTAAGTGGTATGAGGGCTTATTTATTGCGGCATAAGCTGTAGTTTTTAATGATACCATTTTGGGGTACAAGCAACGTTTTGATCACTTTTTATTTACTTTTTTATGGGAGATGAAGTGACCAAAAAATAGTGATTCTGACGTTTACAATTTTTTTTTACGGCGTTCACTGTGCGGGTTAAATAATTATATATTGTAATACTTAAGACTTTTACGGATGCGGCGATACCAATTATGTTTATTTTATTTTCTATGCTCTAAGGGGAAGATGGGAAAAGGGTTTTTATTTAAACTTTTCATTTTTTTAAAAAAAATTTTGTTACATAAAAACAACAACTTTATTTTACTCATTTTTACTTTTTTTATTAGTCCCCCAAGGGGACTTCAACCAGCGATGGTTAGATCGCTTGCACGATATACTGCAATACTAATGTATTGCACTAAATCATCTTTCTGACAGGCTTATATTAAGCCCTGCCAGAGGCAGCGCTTAATAGGAGCACAAAGATGGTGGACATGGGGGCCTTCATTAGGCCCCCAGGCAGCCATAGCAACCTTCACCATCCCGCGATTGCATTGTGGGGGACGCGATGAGCTGTTAGAGTGGGTCGCTATTGACCGGTGCATTTTACGGGTTAAACGAGCGCGATCGTACTCGAGCGCGATCCCGCTCGTTACTGTGAAGTGCTGGCTGTAACATACAGCCGACACAGGCATCGTACGGAGCGGGTTTACTCTGTGAGCCCGTTCCATACTTCCCCTACCCGGCTATGACGTATTGGATACATCAAATGTCGGGAAAGGGTTAAAATCTGTCCTGGTCATGTGAAAACCACATTACAAGGAAGATCTCGAACTGTACTGGCACCTCCACAGGTCATGTTTAGTCCAACTA
The DNA here is from genome assembly GCF_050947455.1 of Rhinoderma darwinii. Classification (NCBI taxonomy): domain Eukaryota; kingdom Metazoa; phylum Chordata; class Amphibia; order Anura; family Rhinodermatidae; genus Rhinoderma; species Rhinoderma darwinii. Next base: position 36,333,965 of record NC_134693.1, read on the forward strand.
TAAGCCCTTTATGGTGGTTTCTGCTGCTGAACATATGCATGCACTCTTTATAGTTCCATATTTTTTAACCTGGACTGCTAGGTGAATCCATGAATATTCGGGGAGCATGCTGGTAACGTGGAATTTCCAAATCATTGGCCGATGGGCTGAAGGAATTTTATTGTATGCAAGTGGCATAGCTTAAAGTACTGGTAAGGACATTAGATAAAGAAAACACAGACACCTGCTCTGCAGATCTGGGAGCATTTTCTGCAGCCGGTAATAAGCAGTTACAGTCAATATAGTGTATGGGAAAACAAAAAGGAAGGGAAAAAAAGGATATTAAAAGGGGTAATTAAAATACTAGTTTGAATACATATTCAGAAGAAAAACAAAACAACTAAACATCTTACATAATGAATAGTGCTGTAAAGCTCAGCACAGCGGGAAGGTAAATTAACTCTGCCATGATGGAGGAAAGAGACAGAGCGTCAAATAAAAATCCTTGCAATTTTCACATCTAAATATATTTACTAGAGCACAAACTCCCAGTATGAAAAGGCAGTTTGGATGATTAATTTTACCATATTTACTATAGAAGCATGGTCGTATGAAATGCCAAGTGTAGTGATTACAATAGTCAGATAAATGGATCTGAAAGGCAGGAAATTTCTACTGTTGTGACTTTTTAGGTGTCAGAAATCAAAATAAACCCAGTGGTTCCATATAAAAATGTTACTTGTACTCTAAAGTAATATATTCTTCAATCAAATGCATTTAATAATACAATTTTGGATCTAGTTACTTTTTTCTGGGTCCACGACAACCTTGAGGATTAAAACAGTGAATGGCCATGGAAACAGATCAAACTGAAATCATGGCTTGGAATTGGAAGTCCAGGTCTCAAACAGACTTATCAAGACAACCCTTTTTCAGATTGATGCTGGCACGGTTATTAGCTAATTGCTGTAATTCTGGCTTCAGAAACCCCTGGCGATCACCTGTTATTGCCAGGGGAAACTGTGGCCAGACATACAGATGTAGTATTATGAATGGACGGGCAAGTAATATATGGAGGGGCCAGAATTGCCACAGCAACAGCCACTCTTTGTCAGAGCAGGGACCCACTGTTATACTCTAATAGGGCATGTGGAAAGGGGTTGTCTTGATGTGACAACCCCTTTAAATCAGCTTTTTAACAGAAACTCCTGGAATACAAGTACACCTCTCTTCAGATCTGAAAAGTCTTAAAAGTGCTCCTCATGGAAGTGTTGCTACCAATAACTTAGTAATTCAAAGGGACAACCAAGTGAGAGGCTCGACTGTGCAAGGACTGGTATGTCAACCAGTGATAGATAGTGCTCTGGACTTACAAGTCAACATTTTTGGCTCTAACACTGGTCTCGAACACTGCAGAGTGCTATGTTGTGGATTAGCAGCTTTAGCCAACATTTGAACATGGGAAATGTTCCCGGCAGTTACTGATTTAGTTACAATTAATGCAAATGTCTATTTGGTGACATTCAAACAAATTAGCATTCATCACTCAATCACTCAACCATCAGGGAAGCATCTCATTAAAATATCTGTCTGCATCAAGACATGACCTTAAACAAACATTCAAGGTCATAAAGAACTATCTACAGTGACATGAAAATCAGGGGGTTCTGCAGAAGATGGCATAGCCTGCACAGATGCCTGATCTGAACATCCTCAAGGTTCTCTTAAATTACCTGTACAGGAGAGTAAGGGAGAAAGCCAAATAAGAAAGAAGAACGGTGACAAGATGCTTATATAAGCTTATCAATCAGTCAGTCATAAGTTCTCAGTTATTTCACAAAGTATTTGGTTATCAGATTAGTTATAAATTGCTATGATTCTAAATGGAGATAATATGGAGCCAGACAAACTTAGTAGGTATGTGGGGACAATTTTAAGAGTAACCTACAATGCTTTATCCTCTTCATATTTCCTCACTAGTCCTGCTCATGACCATTGGCTTTCTACTACTCTAATCACCTCCTCACATGCTTATATCCAGGACTTGAGCCTCCAAATATTTATAACACAGCAGTTCTGCAAAGGATCAGTGCTGTAAATGTACATCATAGCGATGACGCGGTAGTACGGCTATAATGGGCGCGTGTATCCTGCTGAATTGGGCGAGTTCGGAGATAACTCTCATCTCTGCCGATTAACACAAAAGATGCTGGGGTCAATAGTGACTGTGGCAACTAAGAAGTCATAACAATGGGGCTCTCTTTTTCTTCCCATCACTGACACGATCGCAGGAACCATTGGTTAAATATGGCAGCCATATGTAGTTGACATTTAGGGCATGACTTCGGCGTAGCCTTATACGTGCATGTCAGTTTTTCACTGACAGGTACTAATGCATTGCAATACAGCAGTATCCAGATTGATTATTTGTTACAAGTAAAGTGAATAAGTAAAAGTGGGAGATAAAAAAATATATTATTTAATAAAGTTGTTAAAAAAAAAAGACAGATATTTTGTTAAAAATACGTATTTGCTATCCCTGTAACCACAATGACCTGCAGAATAAAGTTAACACATTATTTATACACCACGATAAATAAAAAAAAAGACAAATGACAAAATTGCCTTTCTTTTGCATTACCCCCATACATTTTTATAAATGTAAAAGATAAGATCTAAGAGAGTGCTATTAAATAATATAACTCGTCCAGTAAAAAGACAAGCCCTCATATACTGTATGTATGCTGCATATATGTATACTGCTGATATAATGTAGGTTAGTTTATATGTGTGGAGTCCAGCTTTAGGGTACCCACACATGTAGCGTATTTGTTGTAGATTTTCCGTTCAGATTTGCGGGCCGAAAATCTGCAGCACAAGACTGTTGCAAGCAAGTACAGATGTAGCCAAGTTTATCTTGACTCTGGTGACTTGCTCCAGCGTGATATTACACAACAAAAACCATTGAAAAAGTGAAGTTAAAGTTTCTTGCCACTGAGTATTTAATGTGTTAAAAGTCAAGATAAAGATGGCTACATCTGTAGATGAGATTTAACAAATCTCATCCACATATTGCTGAACATTTTCTGCACGGAAGTCAGAAGATGCTGCAGATGTTCAAATCCACAGTATGCTCATTCTGTTCAGGTTTTCACCCTTTTGAATGTAGACGGAGTTAGGGCCTGTTCACATCACCGTTCGCTTTCGGTCCCGGGGTTCCGTCGGAGGTTTCCATCGGGTGAACCCCGCAACGGAAAGTGAAACTGAAACCACAGCTTCCGTTTCAGTCACCATTGATATCAATGGTGACGGAAACATCGCTAATGGGTTCCGTTTGTCACCATTCCAGCAGGTTTCCGTTTTTCCAACGGAATCAATAGCGCAGTTGACTCCGCTATTGATTCCGTTGGAAAAACGTAAACCTGCTGGAATGGTGACGAACGGAAACCATTAGCGATGTTTCCGTCACCATTGATATCAATGGTGAATGAAATGGAAGCTGTGGTTTCAGTTCCACTTTCCGTTGCGGGGTTCACTCGACGGAAACCTCCGACGGAACCCTGGAACGGAAAGCCAACACTGATGTGAACAGGCCCTAAAATCTGCAGCAAAATCAGCACGCAACACATGCAGATTTTGCTGCTGGATACATTGTAGGAAATCTGCAACAAACCCACTACGTGTGCGGGTATCCGTAAGGTACTTTTCCTTAATGTTATGTATGTACTTTACTTACAGTGAAACTCAAGACAAATTCCTAAATTACTCAAATGGATGTTCTAGGCTCATTAATCATACCAGTGCCAGTAATTCTTTCACTCTGGTCTTTTAAATACAAGGTTCCAAATACAAACACTGCTGCATGTACTGGACTGTACAAGAGAGGTTGCCAAAACAATGCCCCTTCTTGGACATCACTTTACAACTGTTGGCTAAAACTGGATTTCACGGACTTCCTACTCTGCCCATCCCCCGTATGCACTATGTGCATAATACTAAAAGTACTAGGGCAAATAGCACTTTGGAAAATGTGTTTGAGGGACCAGAGTGAAAGGTGTTGATTATGCTAATTATGTAAATTTGTCTGGAGTTTTACTTTACAAGAAAAAAAAATGAAAAATTGTCAGCATGTTCATGTCTGTGGATACAATCATTATATTTACATACAAAAACTAAATAAAAGATCAACAAAAAATGGGCAGAGATTGTCTTTAATCAATAAAGTGCATTTGTGTTTCATACATAACTACTGTGAACATATGAAAAGGCTAAAAATGACAATTCAGCCATGGGAATCGAGTGCGATTACAAGTGTGATTACATTTCAGCATGATCCAGTTGCATGGATACATTATTCTGTTGTCAAAATTGCTATGGCTGAATCTTTGCTTTGGCTCATTTTTTATTGGCTCTCCTCCACTCCCGGACAGTGGGCCAAGAGCAGACCAGAGTTTGGGATTAAGCCAGGCATAATTCGAGTTTTTCACAACATGAAACACAAAAGAAACATCAGCTACACAGTAGCAGTGGCCTCTATGTCATAGAGGGAAAATTGTGCCATTCACAGGGGCATAGATGACTCAGTCAGTAATTCCCTCCAGGGTATTTTCACACAGCCACAGGCATAATATCTATAAAGAATGAAATTCTAATCAATTGCAGATGCTGTGTACCGATGCTGTTTTACAATTTTGTGGAGTATGAAGCTATTTTTATATCAAAGTGTTCTAAATGGGAAGGGTCATTAAACATAATATAAGGCTCGCCTTAAAACATACGCCATATTGGGTCCTTTTATTTTAGAAGGCTTTTGGGGCTTTCAGACTTTACATTTTTTTTACATGCACAATGCCTTTTTTAATATTGTCTATATTGTATATGTTTCTTCCTTTGAAATATAACAGCTCTCTTTAGAAGTGATCTTATTATAATCAGGGATGAGTGAATTTCCCAAAATTCGTTTTGGGTCTGATTCTATTGAGCTGGCAGCCAGATTAATTTTGTTTCCAATAAATACGTTGCGATTTGTAAGTACCCCAATTGCCCTGAAAAAATCTGTATGACACTCTAAGGTCTAGGTCTTGAAGAAGATTTGTGAATGATGTGATGAAGATTGGTGATTCACAAATTAATGTTAGGAATTGTATAGCTGCAGCAGCATTCACACACAGCAATGGCTGGTGCTGCTAACTAACACACTGACTCCTATTGCTTTCTAAAAACTCTCTCTATTGAATTATTGTAAATCTAACTATCTATTCTCTTCTCCTCCCTATGCAACACACTCACTGACACTAATCCACTATCTATCTGTTTTCTGTTTTACAAACTCTCACTCTCTGTCTGATGTCCACTCTCCTCTATCTGTATCCCTGAAAGCACCAGCATTTTCTGGTTGGGCCATTTGTAGTGGCTGGGACTCATATGATTATCATCCACTGAGTTATTTATCCTTACACCTATACCCCTCATGATTGGCTGAGCTGGAGGGAGAGCGGCCTGCAAGGCATTATGGGGAAGCCCGCCAGTACACTGCCCTAGTTCATGTGATCCTTCTTCTCTGTTTCCTTGTTATCTTCTGATCTGTACAATGGCGGACGGCATTTTTAGTGATTCATGCAGGACCAATCCCAAAAGTTTCGGCCTGGATAAAATCCGAAACTTTTGGGAAATTCGTAAGAAATACAATTTTTGTACAATCTATTCGCTCATATCGAATTAAACGAAATTGCAGGTCTGAATCAAATTTCAAATTCCGAGCCATTACCCTGCAAATGCTTCCATAACCTTCAGACTTTACTGCAACTTATAGAAACTGCATTAAACGTAGACTACTATGTACATGCTTGAGAAAGGTCCATGTGGAGCTGAAACGTCACTTTTTTTTTCATATGTTGAATAAATCTTACTTTCACTTGAGCCAACCATGCGGAGTGCTGCCTGTCTTTTGAATTTTTAAATGTAGGCTAAATATAGCGGAACACTGACTGCTGTACCTCTATGTCACCCTCCTTAGTGGCAGCGTAAAGGTTTATTTTATGCGAGATGAGAACTGCCACACCTTGACGGAGCAAAAGGTACCTTGGTTCCTATTCACTTGTAAAGGTGCTTATTGTTTGCCATTTTGGATTTGCCCAGACGGTTTCCTTACCATGCCTTTTGATCGCTGTCTGCCCTGATGTATAATTGAATCTCTACCCTTGCAAAAGGCAGTGATTGCTTTGAAAACACTATAATAAAATAATGCTCTTGATATAGTATCCTAACATATTCTTAAAGCTTCTCAAAGCTTTATCTTTTAATTATATAACGTTTTCTTTTTTTTCATTCACGTTTTTGTGCTCAATAACCAAAAATATTTCTATGACTTATATGGGAATACCCAGTTGTATGTTATTGTAGCTCTTTGTTAATTAATATTTGTTTGTTCTTTTATTTCTTTAGGACACTGCCCTATCAAACAACTCATCAGATCTCAGCTCCCAAAACCCTGTATGACTTTGGAAATTGGATAATGGGAATAAAGTGTGAATTCGGCAAAAATTATAAGCCTTATAGCGCTTTGAAAAATGCTACTACAGTCCCATTCGAGATGCGATTGAGGCAACAAAATGGAATATATCCTATATAGAATTATTGAACAGCATTGTATACAAGGGATATTCTCAAACTGTTGTAATTATTAATTTATTAAGGATTTATATCATATCTAATCAAGTAGCACATGACCTGACTGGGGAGCTATTCAATACTACTACACTGAAAATATTTTGGGGATTTTTGGTTACTTGGACGAGAGAATAAACCACACCACACCACACCAGACCACAAATCGAATTGAATAGGGCAGTCTATGTATATTGACAGTACAAAAATGGAGTATGACTGTATTGCCTAAAGTCCAAGAGGGCTTTGTACTCACAAAATAACATTATGTTTCATGGGAGGAGGGTTACATTTACATTACTGGTTTCCTAATTATTTTTAGGCAAACAGGATTTATTATCTGGAGTAATGCCTCTGTGCTGCGGCTCTCTAGTATAGAGACGTAAGCACTCCGTGTGGTGCAGTATGGCACCTCCATAATACAGCATCCTCTGTGTGAAAGTAGAGCCACACGGGGGTACAGTAGGGTCCCATAGACTTCTATAGGTGCCGTATTATGGCTCGATATAACCCAGAGCATGATTCCTAAGTCTATTAACCCCTTAAGGACGCAGCCTTGTTTTGGCCTTAAGGCTCAGAGCCCATTTTTCAAATCTGACATATTTCACTTTATGTGGTAATAACGTCGGAATGCTTATACCTATCCAAGCGATTCTGAGATTGTTTTCTCGTGAGACATTGGGCTTTATGATAGTGGTAAAATGTGGTCGATATATTCAGTGTTTATTTCTGAAAAATAGCAACATTTCGAGAAAATTTGGAAAAGATAGCATTTTTCTGAATTTAAACGTACCTGCTTGTAAGACAGATAGTAATACCACACAAAATAGTTACTAGTTTACATTTCCCATATGTCTACTTTATGTTGGCATCATTTTTTGAACATTCTTTTATTTATGTTACAAGGCTTAGAACTTTAACAGCAATTTCTCATAATTTGAAGAAAATTTCAAAAGCCTCTTTTTTTTTTAGTTACCATGTCAGTTCTGAAGTGGCTTTGAGGGCCTTCTATATTAGAAACCCCAGAAAATCACCCCATTTTAAAAACTAGACCCCTCAAAATATTCAAAACAGCATTTAGAAAGTTTATTAACCCTCTAGGTGTTTCACAGGAAATTAAAGCAGAGGGGAAATTTAGAAAATTTCTTTTTTTTGTCAGAAAATCCTTTTTATTCTATTTTTTTTTATGTAAAACAGAAGGTTTTACTAGAGAAACGCAACTCAATATTTATTACCCAGATACTGCAGTTTTTAGAAATATCCCACATGTGGCCCTAGTGTGGTAATGGACTGTAACACAGACCTCAAAAGCACAGGAGCACATAGTGGATTTTTAGAAATTTTATTAGGCATCATATCCGGTTTGAAGAGGTCTTGTGGTGCCAAAACAGTGGAAACCCCCCAAAAGTGACCCTATTTGGCAAACTACACCCCTCAAGGATTTTATCAAGGGGTATAGTAGGCATTTAAACCCCACAGGTTTTTTTTGCTGCATTTTGTGGAATTACGCTGTGCAATTGAAAATCACATTTTTCCGATAAAAGTTACAAAGTTTTAATATTTGCTAGGAATAAAAGGAGAAAAAACACCCTAACATTTGTAAAGCAATTTCTCCCGATTACGGCAATACTCCATATGTGGTAATAAATTGCTGATTGAACAGACGGCAGATCTCAGCAAGGCAGGAGCGCTATTTGGCATGTAGATTTTCCTGGATTGGTTTCTGGGCGCCATGTCGCATTTGCAGAGCTTCTGAGGTACCAGTACAGGGGAAACCCCCTAAAAGTGACCCAATTTTGGAAACTAGACCCCTTGAGGAATTCATTGTAGTTTTCATGGGGTGCATGCGACTTTTTGATCAGTTTTTATTCTATTATCTAAGAGGCGTGGTGACTAAAACTAAACAGCAATTCTACTATTGTTTCTTATTCTTTTTTTACAGCGTTCACCGTGCTCTATAAATGACATATTCATTTTATTCTGCGTTGCGATACGATTACAGCGATACCATATGTATATAGTTTTTTTTATGTCTTATGGCGTTTGCACAATAAAATACTTTTTATAAAAATTAATTTACTTTTTGTGCTGCCATATTCTAAGAGCCATAACTTTTTTATTTCTCCATCAATAAAGCCGTGTGATGGCTTGTTTTTTGTGTAACAAATTGTAGTTTTGATCATTGATATTAGATAGATGGATAGATAGATAGGCAGCGTAGGTTCAGACCTCGAAGAGCTCGCCTTGTCGTGGCAGGTGGGCTCACACAATTTGATCAAAAGGTGTGCTAAGAACCTCCCTATTGTAAGTAGATTTAGCAGTAATGAATATTTATTTATATTTAGCAGCTTAGGTGGCATTAGTGTTCGCAGTGTGCTGTCACTATTTTCTCGTGTGATAGATAGATAGATAGATAGATAGATAGATAGATAGATAGATAGATAGATAGATAGATAGATAGATAGATAGATAGATAGATAGATAGATAGGTAGAATAGCATGCATCTCATTGTTTCAGATAGAATGTTTTGTATCTCTATGGATATTTCGTTCTGTCAGACTACCAAGCATATTATTCACCATTTTAATCCTCTGACAATTTTTTTTCTAAGAAAAAAAGACAAAGCCATTGGAAGGAAAGTGAAAACTTTTAGTACAATAGCTACTAATAGATACAGCGCTTAGCAATGTTAATGGAATTTACACCGGTGTTTATTGTTTCGATGACCTCCTTCACTATTGACCAAGCACAAGCTCCTTTACACATTGTAACAATGGCAGAAGCCTCACTTACTTTACACCTAGTTCAACTTCTCTTCAAACTTCAAATTCTTCTCCAGCATTATTTTAGAATTCAGAAGTACAAAATGCAGGAGATTGCTATGTAATTATGCACATATCATCTCCACCTACGCTGCACTTCAGATCATTTCAGGTAAACCATCGCTAAGCATTAACAATGATGCCAAGCAGAAGGAAAAAAAAGTGAGCTCTATTCATATGTCTAGAAATGCACATTTTAAACTGAAAACCTATCATCAGCGCATTTTTCATAAAAAGGTAATAATTAACGTCTTTTTTCTTTTCACTACATGTCATCTGACCTATAATACAAAACATATCTTATTCACGTTTATTGTTTCCGCCTGATAGGCTTGGATTGATAAGAGTGTCAGGCAAATGTGAATTTGTCATTTGTCAGGTTAAACATATCCCCATCATATTGCCTGTTTAAAGTCATTTCTTGGTCTTGGGCTTGGCGTTAAGTGGAGGAACAGAAGTGACGGGATTCATACTGCATGCTGTGTATAAAAATTATATTACAAAGTGATAGTATCTAAAATTAAAGGCTAGATACTGGCTATTCCAAAAAAATTGGTGTATGGAGTTCTGCTAGAAACCTGCAAACCTGCAAACTTTAAGATGTATAGTTAACATACAGCATTAGTCACTGCAAGTTACCGCCAGATGTTCACCAACAGGCCCTAAAGGGGCAAATCTACTATAAAATTTTGCCAACCATTCAGACATTGCACATCCTTTCACAGTAGGCAAAACCTAAAATTGTCAGTTGCTCTTCGGTTTCTCCTTAGCAACAGGATGTAAACCGGCACTTTGTTAGCAAAAAAACATAAAATGGCTGAACTAAATTACAGTGATTGTTAACATTTACATAGGGAATAAAGGGGTTGTTTCACCACAGATCACCCCTTTCATATGGGAGCCAAAGCAGGGATAAGCTGATCGCCGTGTCCGGCTCCCGACACCACGGCCATCAAGCCACGGCTAGACAGAAATTTAGTATTGTTAATGTAATTGTAGTACTGGCTTTACTCTGCAAAATGAAATGATCTATTGTTTGCAATGTTGGCTGTATTCAGAAAACTGCAACATGGTGCACAATAGAAATACATTTTTCCAATACTTACTAAAGGTTTTTAATAGCTCACAAATTCCTCTTTTCCAATAGTAGTCACGTGACCCCCATCCCCACTGTTGTGATGACACTAAAGATGATGTGCCTTTCATGCTATACGTGATCTTTCCTGGCTTTTTTCTCCCACAATGCATGGTACATTCAGCATTGACATCACATACATGGGCAGGCTCTAGTGCAGACACAATCGCAGTAAAAGAGACAGCATTTGAACCTGCCCATGTACATGACAACCATGGGGGTGAGCGTGGGTTCTCAATTACCTAAGAAGTGGAGGGGAATCAGGGAAACACGCACTTTGGGAAACGCAGTTTCGGGCTATCAGCTGAACTACCGACACGCCCCGAACAAGAAAGTGCAGAAGGTCTACAAGCAGCACCCGTATATCGGGTGCTGGAAAAAAGAACAGAACTGACCTAAAGGTATTCAATTAAACTTTGTAGCTTCATAACACCTGATTTTACAGCACATTTTTATTTTTTTAACTCCTAGAGAACACCTTCAAATCCACGATTTAAGGGGTATTTCAGGATTAGAAATAGGGTTAAAATGAAATACCAGACACAGTCATGGAAAAGAATGATGCGGTTTCTGGAAAAAAAAAACAGACCATTTTTTTAAAAATTTTGGACAACTCTTTAAAGGGAATTTGTCAGAAGTTTTGAGGATGCAAAACTGCTGACTGCTCTGGGTGATGACTCTAGCTCCCAATTAGGAGACCTCTAGAGCTGTCACTCAGAGCAAATGGGAGGGGCTGGTGAGCGTTCTGTAAAGAGAGGCCAGAGCACTTGCACATGAAGGGGCCCGGGCCGCCTGTGACACTTGCAATCGCTTCACAGAGCGTAGGCTACATTGATTTCTCGGTGATGCAACTTGCATGACAAGACAAAAAGGTATCTATACAATGCCTTCCCGGTCCCTTATATTGCACTGTCAAGAGGCGTAACTTGAAGCTTCAGGGCCCCAATGCAAAATCTGAAATACGACCCTCTCAACTGTCACATAGCATTTATAGTTATGGTCTTCTCATATGGGATAGAGACCCTTTGGGCCCCTTCAGGCTCCAGGTGTGTCCGAAACTTCTGCATCCTCTTTACTTATGCCCCAGGTTCTGTCAGCAGTTTTGAGGCTACAAAACTGATGACAGATTCCCTTTAAAACCAAAGGGTCTGTACACACTTGAATGGGGATAAATTGAAATACCAGACATAGCCGTATAAAAGATTGGAGCGGTTTCTGGGAAAGAAAGCATACCTCTTTTTCTGATGTCGGTCAACCCTTTAAACAGTTTTATTTATAAAAATGTTTAGAATCCTGGACGTACATAAGGAGTTAACAAACTGCAATACAATAGCTTCTAACTCCAACAGTCTGTGTCTAACGATCAATTCTAATCTTCTCATGCTGAATGTGGGATGTCAAAGCACAGTTTCTAAATTGTGCCAAGATAACGGTATAGATTTATGCCAAAATATGAAATTAAAATTTTAATTCCACTGGTACACCTAAGAAATAATTAATAGACTGGCAAAAGGATGCTCTGAATTTTATGTACTTTTCATGTAAATATAAAAGTGTATTAGAGCTAATTTTCTTGAGATTTAATCAACCCACAGCTAAATGGTCTCCTGCACTCGCTTCAGCATAATCTAAGCATGACTAAAGGTAACTAATGAGAGATTATTCACAGATAAGATGCTATAAAGGTACTGGTAATATTCCTTATAAGTTAAAAACACACTGTGAATCTGTCCTCAGACAATTCTCTTTACAGAGGACCTGTCACTAGGTCATATAAGTTGAACTGGTTAACTGACCTGAATAGGGCTGTCACCCTGATTTCAGCACAGTTTTTTTTTCTTAGATCCCCCTGTTCCAGAGATATGGCCCCCTGTTGTGTTGGCTCCCTATATGCTGATTTGCTGTAGTTAGCCAACGAGGCGTGAACTACCCTCAAGCTGCCTTGTGCCGATTGGTCAGCATCAGAGCCAGGGAAGCTCGGGAGAATGAAGGTAGTTCACGCCCCGTTGGCTAACTACAGCAAGTTAGCATATAGGGAGCCAACACAACAGTGGCTCATATCTCAGGGAACAGGAAAAAAAAATGCTGGAATCAGGGAGACAGCGCTATTCAGGTCAGATAACCAGTTCAACTTATTTGACCTAGTGACAGGTTCTCTTTAAATTCGGATATTTTACTAATATAATGGTTAAACAGCACTCACTAAATCAACCTCTAAGTCAAAAACATAAATTGAAGCTCCTGGACCTCAAGGCATAATGCGTATGAGCCCCCCCCCCTCAACTTTCAATTGTAATTTATAGTACTGGTCTACACATAGGGAGAGGCATATTTTGCGCTTGCTTAAGGGGACCCCCCGTCAGTCTTTTCCTTTGTATGCCAGGTTTAGCGCTGACTGTGGCATGCAAATGGTTAAATGCCAGAGATTCTCTGATCTCCACCATTACAGCGGGGTTGCAGCTATTTATTACAGTCATCGCCCCACTCATGATCGTACAAACATAATAGCAGTCCCTGTGCGATTAGCATCGCGAGCATTCTCATCATGATCCGGATACCTTCCACTCATGGCGAGCATACTGGTCATGTGTCATCAAACGGAATTAAAAACCAAAGGATATTGCAATGTTGCAGTGCCAATAATAGATGTCACGATCTTTAGGCCAACATCAGCACCAAGCAAACCTGGGCAGATGCCAAGGCCTACTTGGCTTGAGGGACCCATAGATTTGTGTAAACATGCTTTAACTATTTTAAGCCATGGGTCGGGTAAACAGGGTGCCTATTGTGACACTATCCCCCAAGGGGCCACATATACTTGTACTCTGACCAGAACTCCATGTTTCTGTGGAAATTCATCACCAGCAGTGTCACTTGTACACAAAGCAGACGGACATTATTGATATACACCACCAGCATTTGTGTCACTTCAATTCTTCCCATCTCCCAGGGGACTTGAACATAGATTAAGTACCTTTTTTCTCTCTTTTTTTTTTTATCAGCTCGGTAAAATAGGTGATATGACAAAAGAGATTTTTTTTTTCAAATAATTATGAATCATAATATATTCCAGATACACTAACACATAAGTAAAATCTGTTTCTAAAAAAAATTATTTTCCTCTCTGTAATGTGATAGAGTAGGAAAATCAGTATATGGCTTGATAAATGGACCAGGGAAGAAATAAATGATTATGTCTTTCGTTTTAACTTATTTATTTGGCAAAACAAAATGTCCCTTACGATATCTGTATTTAATAACTGAGAGCGTCTTTACTTTTCAGTTGCCAGTAAATCTCCACTGTGTATGATCCCCTCAAATGAAGCATACATTGGCATATAATTGAAAGTTTGATTTATACTCTGTTTGCAGACACATATCACCTTTAGGATGACAAATGGACTATTAACAATTTAAAACTTGACATTTGTCATCATTTCAGCCCATTCTCATCTCTCTTCAATATAAAGGAGCTATTATAGGAGAGACAGAGGAGCCAGCCAGAGAAGGTCAGACAAGTTACAGCATGCCAGGCAATGTATTTATTGGAGAAAAGATTTTCACATGAAAATATATAATAAACAGTGCAAAAGGTTTTACTGGCTGCACTAAATAAAATAAATCTGGAGAGATCTAAAATAGGATGCAAAGACAAAGTTTGTGAAGCGAAGCATCAGAGTCATTTTTCACTATAGTCAAGATATAGAGATGCAAAAGGGAGTAGACAATATTCCTGCTGATGTTTGTACGTACTTTCTTAGGAGCTTAATACCGGCTAAACAGCCAAACGCTCCATCACTCAGCAATCCTGCTGGCGCCAGCCTGTTGTAGTCTATCAGGGCTACGTGTAAGTAAAGGAGAATAGAGGCCTAAAGAAATTGCTGATCATACTAAAAAATGTTAGCATCTTTTTTCCTCTTGATATACTTATTGATATTATGTTCTATTTATTGCTGTAAATGGAGATTACCATGTCGCATAAATTATAGTGTAAAACATCAAAGTACTCGTAGTAAGGTCTATCAGTACTAATGTAGAAATCCCTAAGGAAATTTTTTTTGCAATTACCCTCTCAGTTCTAACATATAGAGTGGATAAGTAGAACCACAAAGGTGAAAACCACCAGTTTTATACAAGTATTTATTGGGGAAAGGGGGGGGGGGGGGAAGGAAAAGACTAGTGGTTCAATGAACAAAAATTATTATAAAACATAATAAACTTTATTAATTAACATAGAAACAATTAATGTGAATTGTTAAAATTGTTCAATGCGGGTCTAAAATAATTTTAGTGCAAGTGACCCCTAATGCTACACTATTGAAGGATACAATCTGCCTTGTAGAGTACTTACTATCCAATGTTGCTATCATACAGTGATAATAGTATAATACTACCCATCAACATTGCTGCCAGGAATATCAGTATAAATTGCAAGGGAATGGCAGTGGATATGCCCAAATATCAACTTGTCCTAAATATCTAAGATGAAGTTATGCTCCAAAGTATTGTAAATACCTATATTCCTATTCACATATTATGGGAATTTGATTGTTAAAATTAATGATTACTCTGAAGGCAGGCTAAGTGCTCCCTTACATGAGAGCTATAGCAGCAGTGGTCAGCTAGTATCTGCAAGGATGAATGAGGTAGAATACTTGCACTCGCTCTGTGCCGCTCGATGCTGTTGCCGGATAGCAAGCACTGCGCTTGTGTCTATTGCCCACACCACCGAAGATGGAAGGAGCGACAGGCAACAACACAGTGGTGCTCCCAGGCTGACTGACTTGCGTGAGCCACTGTCGTGACTCTGAGCCACTCGCAATGTTTGATAAGTTATCGTCTGTCAGTGATGTATGATCACCTGACAGTGTGTACTGATGTAGTTCCTTTCGCTCACCCCGCTAGAGTGAAGCAGAAGCGGCGAATGGACACGATATGAGGAGGTAATAAGATTGAACACGGATGACAGTTAGATTGGATAGAGAGATGGACCCCGACATTGGAAAGTAAAAACGATGCACGCGACGCGCGTTTCGCTGGCATTCCAGCTTCTTCTAGGGAGTGTTGATCTCTTCGTTTTAAGCATATTTGTGTACATATGTATGTGTGTTTCTATACATACATACATACATACATATATATATATATATATATATATATATATATATATATATACTACCGTTCAAAAGTTTGGGCTCACCGAGACAATTTTGTGTTTTCCATGAAAACTCACACTTATATTTATCAAATGAGTTTCAAAATGACTAGAAAATATAGTCAAGACATTGACAAGGTTAGAAATGATGATTTTTATTTCAAATAATAATTTTCTCCTTCAAACTTTGCTTTAGTCAAAGAATGCTCCATTTGCAGCAATTACAGCATTGCAGACCTTTGGCATTCTAGCTGTTAATTTGCTGAGGTAATCGGGAAAAATTTCACCCCATGCTTCCAGAAGGCCCTCCCACAAGTTGGATTGGCTTGATGGGCACTTCTTGCATACCATACGGTCAAGCTGCTCCCACAACAGCTCTATGGTGTTGAGATCTGGTGACTGCGCTGGCCACTCCATTACAGATAGAATACCAGCTGCCTGCTTCTTCCCTAAATAGTTCTTGCATAATTTGGAGGTGTGCTTTGGGTCATTGTCCTGTTGTAGGATGAAATTGGCTCCAATCAAGCGCTGTCCACAGGGTATGGCATGGCGTTGCAAAATGGAGTAATAGCCTTCCTTATTCAAAAACCCTTTTACCTTGTACAAATCTCCCACTTTACCAGCACCAAAGCAACCCCAGACCATCACATTACCTCCACCATGCTTGACAGATGGCATCAGGCACTCTTCCAGCATCTTTTCAGTTGTTCTGCTCCTCACAAATGTTCTTCTGTGTGATCCAAACACCTCAAACTACGATTCGTCTGTCCATAACACTTTTTTCCAATATTCCTCTGTCCAATGTTTGTGTGCTTTTGCCCATATTAATCTTTTCCTTTTATTAGCCAGTCTCAGATATGGCTTTTTCTTTGCCACTCTGCACTGAAGGACAGCATCCCGGAGTCGCCTCTTCACTGTAGACGTTGACACTGGCGTTTTGCGGGTACTATTTAATGAAGCTGCCAGTTGAGGACCTGTGAGGCGTCTATTTCTCAAACTAGAGACTCTAATGTACTTGTCTTGTTGCTCAGTTGTGCAGCGAGGCCTCCCACTTCTCTTTCTACTCTGGTTAGAGCCTGTTTGTGCTGTCCTCTGAAGGGAGTAGTACACACCATTGTAGGAAATCTTCAGTTTCTTGGCAATTTCTCGCATGGAATAGCCTTCATTTCTAAGAACAAGAATAGACTGTCGAGTTTCACATGAAAGCTCTCTTTTTCTAGCCATTTTGAGAGTTTAATCGAACCCACAAATGTAATGCTCCAGATTCTCAACTAGCTCAAAGGAAGGTCAGTTTTATAGCTCCTCTAAACAGGAAAACTGTTTACAGCGGTGCTAACATAATTGCACAAGGGTTTTCAAGTGTTTTCTAATCATCCATTAGCCTTCTAACACAGTTAGCAAACACAATGTACCATTAGAACACTGGAGTGATGGTTGCTGGAAATGGGCCTATATACACCTATGTAGATATTGCATTAAAAACCAGACGCTTGCAGCTTGAATAGTCATTTAGCACATTAACAATGTATAGAGTGTATTTCTGATTAATTTAATGTTATCTTCATTGAAAAAAACTGTGCTTTTCTTGTAAAAATAAGGAAATTTCTGAGTGACCCTAAACTTTTGAACGGTAGTGTATATATACACACACATGCATGCACATACACACACACATATATCCACACACGTACATACACAGTAGAGTCACATTATGACCACCTCCTACTTTCGACGTCAGCAGCGTGTGGCTCATGAATGAAGTGATGTGTCGTGGGCTGGCTTGGTGGGTATATAAAGTGTGCGATAGGCTGTCTGAACACATATCACTTGTTGTTGCCACAGGTAAAAGGGGCGATTTATCAGATGATTATTGGCTTTCGGGCGAAGTGTGGCAGTATTTCTCAAACAGCGCAGTTTGTGAACTGTTTGTGTGCTGCTGTGCTGAAAGTGTATCGTGAGTGGACAAATGGCACAACTGGGAATAATCGACGTGAAAACTGCAGAGCACCACGTGTCATTGATGTGAGAAGTGAACGTCGACTATGAAGGTGCACAAGGGCCGAATGACACGCTACAGTGGACCAGCTCACCGTGAAAATCACCACGGGGCTACCAGACCTGTGTCTGAAACAGTTCAGCGAACCCTACTACGAATGGGGCTCTGAAGCAGATAAATGTTCACTGCTCCTATGCTAACATAGGTGCCTCAAAATAAAAATAGGCTTCAATTTGCATGGCAGTATCGGAATTGGACCACCGAAGATTGGCAAAGGGTTGCCTTCTCCAATGAGTTTCTGCTTCATCGAACGGATGGACGTTGGCGTGTCAGGCGAGAAACATCAGAGAACAAACACCCCGCAACCATTGCTGGACGAACACAAGCTGGTGGTGGCAGCGTTATGGTCTGGGGAATTTTTCATGCCATTCTCTGGGCCCATTCATCCATGTGGAAGGCACTCTGAACCATTTATTTTATGAATCCATCGTTGCAATTCACGTCCATCCATACATGTTGTTTGCCTTCCCTGGGGCAGATGGAATCTTCCAGCAAGACAATGTGACATGTCACACGGCTAGAAATTTCTGACAGTGGTTGGAAGAGCACGACCAAGACTTCCAAGTACTTCCCTCGCCCCCTAATTCGCCAGACATGAACACAATTGAGCATCTGTGGGACCGGTTCGATCGTCCTGTTCACTCTATGGATCCTCCCCCGCGCACCCTCCAGCAAATTTGGCATGCACTGCAGTCAGCATAGTCCCAGATACTGGAGACAACCTACCAGCACCTTATTGAATCACTCACAGCACATCTAGCTGCTGTCCGTGCTGCACATGGCGGTTAATCTGGATATTAGCAAGTGGTCATAATAATGTGACTCGACTGTGTGTGTGTGTGTGTGTGTGTATATATATATATATATATATATATATATGTATATATATTTTTTTATTTTTTTATTATTTATTTATTTCCAAATAGAAAGGCTCCACTGAGTTCATAACTTAGATGTGATAGTTTACAGGTGGATTCATTGAATAGCTCTAGATACAGCTGCTCTGTATAGAGAATACAGAGCAGCTGCATCTAAAAAAGTAAAACAAATTTTCAATAAAAAGTATTTACAAAGTTACACAAAACACACTGATGCACATTTTTATTAAAAAAATAAATTAAAAAAAATTGCCTTTTAAAGGTTTACATAGCCTTTAAGGAAAAGTGTAAAACTGTTTATGAACATAATTGAAGATGAAAACTCCTTATCTAATGACTTTTCCTCTTTAGTTTCAACAAGTTATAATGTTTCATTGTGGAGAACCCACAAACCTTTCCTCAGCAGTAATGTTTTGTTTAAGGAGAAAACAAAAATGAGTGTGTCCATAACGGTCATGTTGAAAAAAACAAAAAACACAGACATCAAACAGAATGGTTAAACAGGATGCCTATCCTTCAGCATACGTTGCCCTAGACTTGCATAGTTAAAAAAAAAATGGGTTCACTGGGATCCTGTTATTCAATAGGACACACAAATCAAACAGTCACTGTCTGTCCTGCTAAAAAATGGATCCTGATGAAAACTTCTCAAAAGGATGCGGTAGTTCAATTAAAACTTTATTGATCCGTAACATTCCGTAAATGGACATTTGAAAAGGATCCAAATGTGGTGTGAACCTAATCTTATTTGTTGATGTCCTGTTGCACTACCTAGCTCAGTATGTGTACTTGATGTAAATTATAAGGCTAGTTTTTGCATCCTATTGAAAGGTGCAGACTTTTTTTTGGTCAAATTTACAGTTAAAACAGGATGCAAAAAGACACAAAAAGGATGCAGGCTGTTTTTTGTCATGATGAAGAACAGTATCTAGACCAGGGGTCTCAAATATGCGGCCCGCGTGGCACAGTAGCTCCCTCTGGAGAGGAGAGAGCAGGCCAAAGAAGGAGCGTGCTGGCGCTCCTTCATGACATCATGAAGACGTGCAGTCCCTTTCCCACGCTGCTGGATCGTTGGTGGTAGGTGAGCAATGACCACACAGCCCCCTGTAGATAGAGCAACCCCCATAGAGAGGGTGTCCCAAACCTCCCCCTGTTGACAGTGCTACATCCCCCTCACTGTAATTAGCTCCTTTGGGGATCCCTCTAGGAGTGGAATACACAGCCAGAGCGCTGCCGATGTTTTGGCCGGGGGATTCTTCTGCTGGAGGATCCCCTAAGGTCACTGTCCATATATGGAATGTGACTTCAGGGGCTCCTCCAGAAGAGGAATCTCCGGCCTGAGTGTCGGCAATGGGAAATCCAGTCCAGGAGGATCCCCTGACCTCATTGTGCTTATATGGACAGTGACTTCAGGGGCTTCTCCAGCAGAGGAATCCTCGGCCAGAGCATCAGCAATGCTCTGGCTGGGGATTCCACTCCTAGGGGGAGCCTCAATGGAGCTATCTATAGGGTGTGTGTGGCACTATCTACAGAGGGCGGTGCAGCATTATCTAGGGCACTGTGGCATTATCTACAGAGGGCACTGTGACACTATCTACAGAGGACTCTGTGGCACTATCTAGGGGGGTGTGGCACTATCTACAGAAGGTGGTGTGGCACTATCTACAGAGGGCAGTGTGGCACTATCTACAGAGGGAGGTGTGGCATTATCTACAGAGGGCAATGTGGCATTATCTGTGGGGGGTGTGGCATTTTCTACTGAGGGCATTGTGGCATTATCTATGGAGGGGTGTGGCAATATCTATAGAGGGCACTGTGGCATTATCTACAGAGGGCACTGTGGCACTATCTAAAAAGGGGCTGCCCAATCTTGACATTCTTGTGTGTGCCAAATGCTGCCACCTGAGCAGCCAGACTGCATTTAGCGACACTTAGGGCGGATACACACGAACGTTGCGTTTTTGCGCGCGCAAACCACGCTGCGTTTTGCGCGCTCAAAAACCATTTGACAGCTGCGTGTGTCATCCGTGTCTGATGCGCGGCTGCGTGATTTTCGCGCAGCCGCCATCATAAAGATGAGGCTAGTCGACGGCCGTCACTGTCCAAGGTGCTGAAAGAGCTAACTCTTTCAGCACCCTCGACAGTGAATGCCGAACACAATATCGCAAAACCTGTAGAAAAAAAAGAAAAAGTTCGGAATTACCGAGAACTTCCCGGCCGTTGCCTTGGTGACGCGTCCTTGGTGACGCGTCCTTGGTGACGCGCCTCTCTTGACATCGGGCCCCACCTCCCTGGATGACGCGCCAGTCCATGTGACCGCTGCAGCCTGTGCTTGGCCTGTGATTGGCTGGAGCTGTCACTTGGACTTAATTGTCATCCCGGGAGGTCAGACTGGAGGAAGAAGCCGGGAGTTAGCGGTAAGTCAGAACTTCATTTTTTTTTCTACAGGTTCATGTATATTGGGATCGGAAGTCACGGTCCATGGTGCTGAAACAGTTTAACTCTTTCAGCACCATGGACAGTGACTATCTCCTGACGTCGCGTACCGATAATTTTTTTGCCGGGTTCGGCCCGGTGAAGTTCGGTTCGCTTGTCCGGCTTCGCTCATCGCAAAGACACTCCGTTTGGATGTTCGGAAACAGAAAAGCACGTGGTGCTTTTCTGTTTTCATTCATCCTTTTCACTGCTGTTGCGCGAATTACGCTCGTCCCACGGAAGTGCTTCCGTGTGGTGCGCGTGATTTTCACGCACCCATTGACTTCAATGGGTGCATGATGCGCGAAATACGCAGAGTTATTGAACCTGTCGCGCTTTTTGCGCAGCAGACAAACGCTGCGCAAAAAGCACGGACTGTCTGTACTGCCCCATAGACTTGTATTGGTCCATGCGTGCCGCGTGAAAACCACGCGGCCCGCACGGACCGAATACACGCTCGTGTGAATCCCCCCTTAAAATTGGAAAACTGTATTGTTAAAATAAACATGTGGAGTAAACTCCCAAATTTTTGTTAAGTTTAAACCTAGCTTCTTCCTCCCCTTATCAGCCCCCCTTCCTCTGCTAACTGTTTACTCACTTTGAATTTACTGCTAAATTTGTCTCCTCAAGACAAGATGGACTATTGGCTAGCTGAAGGATCAGGTAACAGCTGCCCATAGAAGTCTATAGAGAGGGGGAAGGAGGGAGCAAGAGCAGAGTGAGAGAGTGTGAGAGACAGAGCCACACAAACACTGCTGCAGCACATAGTAAATCCCTTACCCCAGTGCTGTATTCACATTTACACTGCCCATTACTGCTGTATAATATCCTCCATGTTGCCGCTGATTCTGTGTGTGCTACAAAGAAATGTTCTCTGCTCTATGTGCTGTGAATGGTAGACATGATAGTAGCTAGGTTCCACCCACTAGCTCAGAGAAAACAGAGAATTAGCGATAAGGCTTGCTGTGGGGAAATCTGCTAATAAATGTCATATTATGGCCAGAAATTGTTATTTTTCATGTACACACATATGACAGCTTATTCTAAAAAAAAAGTTGCCTGAGAGGTTAAATACACAGTACATTATAAGTTGTCATGTATATAAACTTCTCAAATTATGGAATGCTCTCCGGAAGACCCATGTACCTGAACATACAATAGTTCTATATAATAGTCATGATAGAAGATGGTAAAACAGGCTGGTTTCAGATTGGTAAAGGAGTTACTAGGCTAGGCTGCATACTATTACCATACTTATTCAACCTGTATGCCCGTCACATAATGAGAGGGGCAGGACTGGAGGAAGATGTTCAAAAATTCAAGATTGGCAAAAGAAACACCAAGAGCCTCTGATATACCAATGAGACTACACACTCATAGCTGAAAATTAAGAAGACCTAAAAGACCCTTGTAAGGAAAACTAAAGAACAGAGTAAAAAGATGGGCATGCAGCTAAATATGTAGAAAACAAAAGGTTATGTCAACATGCAACACAGCTAACATTATAGTTGATGGAGAAGATGTAGAAGTAGTAGATCAATATTAACAACATGGGATCCAGCAGCCAAGAAATAAGACAGACTGGCCATGGCAAGAAAAAGGATGAAGACCTTGATAAGATTCTCAAATGTAATGGTGCGTCTCTAAATACAAAGATCAGAATTGTTCAGGCCATGATGTTCCCGGTGGCTCTCAATGGATGTGAATGTTGGACAATGAAGAAGAGGGACAGAAATGTATTGATGGTTTTAAACTCTGTCCTTGTCGGAGACTTCTAAGAGTTTAGTGGACAGAAAAGTAAACAAATAGATGGATCATAAACCAAATTAGGTCTAACCTTTCACTTTAGGACACAAATGTCCAAATTGTAGCTGTCTTATTGTTGACATTCAGGATCATGAGAAGACTATCTTCACTCAAAAATGAGATTTCTTTTCTCTCTGGCAGGTACAAACTGTGAGGTGAAGCAGCTGATTCTATGCAACATCTGAATAGTTAAATAGAGCTTTGTGCTCAAATCTGGCCAGGGGTAGGGATGAGTGAATCAATTTACCTGTTTTGCTAATTTGCTGGTTCATAGAGTACAACAGGATGTACCAATGCTTCTATTTTTTCCATAAATTCTCCAAAAGCTAATCTCAAAGCTCGTGAATTAATTTACCAATCCATTCTAATGTGCAGAGAATCGGCAAAATGCAAATCGGGCAAAAAATTGGATTACCTTTAGCCAGGAGTCTGATCTTTATTTCATACAGAATATTGTTATTTTATCAGGTTTGTAATAAGATTTCCCTGTGTATTATGCAGCCCAGCTAGAGGAAGAGAATACAGATGCTTGTAATGGTTATTTAGAGTCTCTTACTACATGTACACCGAGCCAGCAGCAGCCACTGAGGAAAAAGTGGGAGAGCAGCTTTAAATGCCAGGATTTACCTTCCCTGTATCTCTGCTGATGCTTCTAGTGATAGAGTCTTCAGATCACCTCGTATAGCAGCTCCAAAGTAAAAAGGAAAAACATCTTACATTGCTGCTAATATAACAACCTGCAGCCTGTACTAATATAGCAGCAGATATCTTCACTGTGTACACATGCTGCACACTAACAGTCTTCTTCTTTACAGTGGGCTCTCCCGACTCAAAAGCAGGAAATCCTATAAAGCAGTCAAAATCTCTTGCTCACTGCTGCTGCTTTAAAGGCTATATACACACCTTCAAAAGCGTTTTGTTTTGTTTTTTTTATAAAAATGTCCAGTGTGTTTGGTGCAACTTTCTAATTAGTCTTTATTAAAAATAATTTCTACTTTTTGAGATACAACTGCTTTGTAGACTGTATACAGAGCAGCTATATTGTGCGCTGAGACCCGAATCTGTGAGGTCAGTGGCACTGACTGGTTCAGTGTCAGCGGGTCCTGCGTGATCCACCTGTAATACATTTAAGTTCTGAACTTAGATATGATCGATAACAGCTTGATCCTGTGTGTTAGAGACGTGCAGGGCCTGCCGACACTGAATCTGTCAGTCCTGCTGATGAATACAGGATTTAGCGCAAGATACTGCTGCTCTGTATAAAATTATTTTTAATAAAATGTATTTACAAAGTTGCACCAACACACATGGATAGACAGTTTTATATGAATTTTTATTTATTTTTTTTAAACGATTTAGAAGGTGTACATAGCCTTTAAGAGCACTCTTAGACATTTGATTACTAAATTAGAGACAACATTTCTAAAGTATTTGAGAAAGATTTTAGATTTTTGTCTCCTATAACTTCATGAGGTTCCCTAAGAAATGGTGGGTCCTATTTAAGGCTTTTTTTTCTACACTTTTAATTGTGCTTTTCTTAAAGTTTTAATTGACAATATATCTGATTTTTTATATTTTTATAAAACTGTATATTTTACGAAATTCATAAACGAACTAGTATTAGCCCCAAATGTGACCTTTTAGTGAATGAAATTAATGGCCGACATGTATAAACGGTGGAGCACTGGAAGAATGTGCTTTACCCTATAATAAGCCCTGAGATTGTGCCATTTTCCTAGCACAGATTTAAAAGTCCAGTAAAAAGAAAATCAATATCTGATCGCTTTCTATAGGCTGTCATTACCGTTGTGTTCTACTCCAGTTTCATAAATGCCTACACGCACATTTCTTTTTTAAGCCTAAAAATACTATAAACACAAAAAAGGCAGTGCAATAAAATGACTAGAAAATTCTCGGTACAAAACTGCTTTGCTCTTTGGCTGTGAGCTTTCATTTCTGTAAGTGACATTGGTTCACAGAAAATAATAGAGTAAACTGCTTGGTAAGTTTTGTCATGCAGATCTTTCTAAATAGGTACTGCTAAAACGTGATTATTTTGCTCTATTGCACTTTAAATGTGGCCCTGAAAGCTCACAGCCACAGTTCCATGTAAGTATTCCAGAGTAAAAATAACTAATATGAGAAGGAATGGAATGAAAAGAGCTGGCAATGCATTTCCCCCCAGCATATCAAGCAGGTTTTCATAAAGAAGCAGTGGTCATCAATCACTAGCTCATTACCAAGCTGTCATCTGGGCTTAGGCTAAATGTATTCTGGCTTACTGCCATACTAAATGTTCAATGAAACATCCTTTAGGCTCTCTACAAGATCAGCTGAAGTCTCACATGCTATACATCAAAGAGGAACATTAGCGTTATCATAGCCTTAATAAATAGTGCCATCCGGGCAATGTAATCCTGCGTTGTTCAGCTGCCTACTATTCCCAACAATATCCCACTAAAGTAAACACTTTCTTTACTAGATGAGTCTTTTTAAATTACTCTTGCTATAGTAGCGCTGCAATAATTGACTCCAGTGGAAATGAATTTATTGGGTTATGTGCAAGTGATGACAATGCTGTATGATTGGGGGCATCACCTCAGCTTAGTATGAAGGGCATTTATGCCAATCGCACAACCACTATAGGTTAATTTTGGCATATACTTTTTCAGAACTTTTTAATTTTAAGTGCAGTTTTAAGGAATTAAATATTTAAACACTTTTTTCAAGCGTTTTTATACTTTTGGACAATTCCTTTTTGTTAGAAGAATCCCTTGATTATAAGTTGATCACAGGGTGTCATCAAGTATTAACTCCCCCTACAGTGCCACCACTGCAAAATGAAGCATTACACTGTCCATATTGCAATCAATGTGCTATTTATGTAATGCAAGAATGTACCGGGTCTTCCAGATTCTTAGAGTAGCTGATCTACCCTCTACTTAATAGAGGAGGGTTATTTATTCAGGACTCTATTAAAGCGGATTTGTCATCGGACTATGCTGCTCTAGGTAGGAGAATCATAGTGTGAGTAAAGGTTGGCTCTCCCTTAGCCCAAATATTGTGCCATTTGGCTAATAGGAGCTATCAAAGAATACACCGAACTCATAGTTACAGCCACATGTATAGCCAGATACACAGTAGCATTTCAATCACTGCTGAGAGGGGTAGGGGAGGCAGGGAGATGCGGGAAGTGTACCCCTTCCGTCTCTCTCCATCACTTTAGCAGTTATTGACAGGCTGCTTGTATACAGACAGACACACAGCAGTCCATCAATCACTGCTGAAAGGGGAAGGTTAGGCAAGTAAGGTGCGCCCTGCATAAATATACCAGGCTCATATGTATTTTTTTTATAGCTCGGATTAGCCATCATACTACACAACCCTTAGGCCCTGTTCACACAGAGTTTTTTTGACACGTTTTTTGGCGCGGAAACCGCTCCGCAAAACTCGTCAAAAAACACCCGAAAATGTCTCCCATTGATTTCAAAAACCGCGTCGCGGTAAAAAGAACCGACATGACCCATCTTGAGGTGGTTTCCGCCTCCAAAACCCCATTTCAATCAGTCAGAAACGGGAAAAAAATGCCTTGACGGGTGTTTGGACAAGTTTTTATCAAACCACTGTGCAAAAAAAATGTCTGGAGCAGTTTTTGCAGGAGGAATTTGCAGGATGAATTTGTGTGAACACAGCCTTAGATAGGTCAATCCAGTTTTTAAAAAGGTTGCTTAAGTTTTTTAGACTTAGGTTGTCTGTTCTTTTTCCTGAAACAGTGGCACTCTTGTCCATGGGCTGGGTTTAGTATGGCAGCTCAGCCTCATTACCGCATTGAATGGGACTGAGCTGCAATATCAAATTTACAATAAAAAAAATGTAAACCATAGAATATGCATTAAGAAATATAATATATACTGTATATTTGTATTAGCTCTACAGAATATGACCAAATTAAGAGTTGAACATACATATATGGTATTCCTATTAACACTTTAAGGGCAAAGCCCCACGTGGCGGAATTGCTCTGGAATTCCGCTGTGGACACTCCCCAGCGTTAATCTGCAGCGGACCCGTTTCTCCATTGCCTTCCACTGCTTTTTAGTAGGGTTAGTTTAGACGATGCGGAAAATTCCGCTGCGGAGCATAGGCTGCGGTGCGGAATTTGGTGTCCGCAGCATACAATGGATGTTGCGGAAGTGTGGCGGACTGGTTGCGGACTCATTGCGGAAGTTCTCCATTGACTTAAATGGAGATTCTAAATTCCGCAATGAAGTCCGCAGATGTCATGTACATGTTATGTGCGCTGCGGAGCGTATTGGTTTTTTAACATGACATTTCTTCATTCCGGCTGGACCTATGTAATTCTAGGTCTACAGCCAGACTGAGGAAGTCAATGGGGCTCCCGTAATTACGGGTGACTACGTGTGTGCACCCGTAATTACGGGTGACTACGTGTGTGCACTCATACTTACCGAGAACTCCCTGCTTCTTTCTCCAGTCCGGCTTCCCAGGATGACGTTTCAGTCTAAGTGACGGCTGTAGCCAATCACAGACTGCAGCGGTCACATGGACTGCCGCGTCATCCAGGGAGGTCGGGCTGGATGCCGAAAGAGGGACGCGTCACCAAGACAATGGCCGGTAAGTATGAAATTTGTTTACTTTCACTAGGGAAAGTGCTGTCCCTTCTCTCTATCCTGCACTGATAGAGAGAAGGGAAGTACTTTCACCTCAATACGCAACGACCAGTCCGCATCAATTTACTGCACATTTTAGGCAGATCCGCAACAGAATCTGCAACGCAGATTCTGTGCGACATTGATGCGGACAGTTGCGGAAGAAATACGCCACGTGGGGCCATGCCCTAAAGGCAAACTGTGTTCAATAATTAATATTTAGCCATGCGGAGGACAATCCATATTATTAATGTGTTCTGTGCTTTCTTGCTACTTAAGGTTATTTTTCTTTCTATATCGGTGTGTCTAGGAAGTGCAAAGTTACAATACCCATTTTACACGTTATGAAGGGGTCATTTTGTCAAAGGGCCACTGATTTTTCATAGAAACGCATAGCCTCTGCTCTATTCTTGCGCTTCACTCTATATTGCTCGTCCTATTAAGTTTTACCCTGAATTTCATAAAGTATCTGATCTTAAAACAGTCTGGGTGTCAGGGTTGACTTTTACGACAAAACCATAGTGTTTAAATATGGCAGAGGGACATTTCCACATGAAGTATTATAGCAATAACTACAGATCTGCTTTAATTAAACCACAAGTGTAGGAAAGAAAAGTTGGCACCTTGTTAACTGTCTTTTAAAAGCAACCTGGCAATAGGTGTAAGATTTCAAAACAAATTGCCCAGAAATTGAGTCCAGTTCTAAATCTGAGAAACGCATTTAAATCTCTGCTAGAAAGGTAATTAGAGTTCCTAGGATTATTTTTTTCCAGTCTCGCAGTTTTGTCATTACATTTTAAATTTTGAAGAGGGTCTGTTTTTTTTTTTTTTATTTTTTATTTTTTTACAAATAAAGACAAATTTCTGTTTTCAGATGAAAGAGTAAAAATTCAATAGCCATTTACTCTCCACAAATGTATGTATTTTGTAGCTGTTTCATAGGAGCAATGTATATTTATTTAACTCCGTGGTGCCGCAGCTATTTTTTTATTTTTTTTTCATTTTAGTTTTTTTCTCCCTGCCTTCCAAAAGCTATTTCGGTTAGTTTTTCTTTGCAGGATGAGTTGTATTCACTAATTAATGCACCATAAAATGTACTGGAAAACTGAAAAAAAATTCATTGTGGGGTGGAATGGGAAAAAAAGTGATTCCTCCATTGTTTATTCGCTTTCGTTTTGATGGCGTTCGCTGTGCAATGAAAATGACATGTTAACCTTATAACAAATTTTTATGTTTTTTTTACTACTTTTACAAGAAAAACTGTTTCTTGAAAAAAAATTGTTTTGTATAGCCATATTCTAACAGCCATGACTTTTTTATTCTTCTATCGATGTAGCAGTTCGATATATGGAGAAAAAAACAAAGAAGAGAGGCTGCACTCCTCTAAGATCATAACGTATTGTCGAATCGTAATTTGTGTAGAAGTGAGTTTTGATAGACTCACCTGATCTGGTTGTGCAGGATCATCAGCACAACTTAACTTTGCTGCTTGTCGGGTGAATTCACCCTAATCTCGGACACACTGTGCAGGCCTCTGGAGCAGACTCACGGTTGATAGCTCCAAAATTGGGGTTTCTTTGCCGTGGTCACTTAGAATGAAGAACCTGGGAAAAATGCTCCTTGCATCGGGCGCTCTTGTGTGGGTGGTTCAGTAATTCCACAGAACCATCGGATGAAGTTTAAAACAATTTATTTAGAACATACTAAAGAATAATAAAAAGTCAATGCTGCAACGCGTTTCAACCTCATGCTGAGGTCTTCGTCAGGCATATCAATTTCAGACAAACATCATCTTAAATAGCCGTCTCATGTTGTTCACACTCAGGTCAGATAGTTAAGGTGAAAGTTCATTGTGGGAGCTTTCAAGAGGTACTTGTTTATTAAATTTTTTTGTTCTAAGCTTTTGTTAATATCTCTATAGATACTTTATTAGAAGTATCCATTTGTTTGTTCTGAGTTGTGTCTCTGAACAGAAAAGAATGCGGCAGACTAAATTTTGTATCATTTTTTACACTCTCTCTTGTCTACATCTGTTTTTCCTCCATCCGCAGTACGCTGCTATGAAGATTTGATAGGTGGTTTATTGTTCATACCTCTATATCAGAGGTTCAATGAACTTGGATTAGGTGTCTAGATTTCCTACATCTACGTCACTATTGGGATAATCCTACCAATTATTTTGCTGGCTCTTTATCAGAATTCCTTGAATTGTCGGGTATCCGTACACTCCGGAACAGTCGGGAGAAATCAAGGACATCTAAGGTAATATTAGTAGTCTACTGTTATTTTTACTCTTATTTTGACTTTTCTTGCATGTAGCTTGTATCACACAAACCTCTTTAGGCGTTGTTGAATGAAGTGGTGTGTTATTTACGTTCCTATAAAACAGATTCTATGTAGCGCAACAATTCTCAATGAATAATGTGTGTCCCTTGAAAAAAAATCACAAGTTTCATATCGACATTTTCTCTCTATCTGGGCACAATGTTTGTTTTCCATTGATTTAAACATCTACATTCTCATTTAATCCATTTGGGCTCAGAGATTCAAGTTTAAAGATCCAATAAAATGCTTACAAAATGCTTTATTATTAAAAAAGTAAAAAAAGTTGCACATATTTGGTAACGCCACGTCCGTAACGACATCAACTATAAAGTTATTACATTATTTAACCCGCATGGTGAACGCCGTGAAAAATAAAATAAAAAACAATGCAAAAATTGCTGTTTGCTGTGAATCCTGCCTTAAAATAAAGTGAGAAAAAATTATCAAAAAGTCGCATCTACTCCAAAATGAGACGAATAAAAACTACAAGTTGCCCCGCAAAAAAAAAGCCCTGATGCAACTGCATCGGCGGAAAAATAAAAAAAGTTATGGCTCTTCAAATATGGAGACACAAAAACAAATAATGAAAAAAAAAAAGGGGTTTTACTGTGTAAAAGTAGTAAAACATAAAAAATCGATATCAATTTGGTATCGTTGCAATCGTAACAACTCGCTGAATAAAGTTATTGTTATTTATACCACACGGTAAACGGCGTAGACTTAGGATGCAAAAAAAGTGTGGCAAAATTGCTGTTTTTTTCTCTATTCCCCCCCAATTTTTTTAAAAAATATTTTTCAATAAATTCTATGTACCCCAAAATGGTGTTGTTAAAAATTACAACTTATCCCGCAAAAAACAAGACCTTATACAGTTATGTCGACACAAAAATAAAAAAATTATAGCTCTTTGAATGAGACAATGGAAAAACGTAAAAAATAGCTTGGTCATTAAAGAGGCTCTGTCACCAGATTTTGCAACCCCTATCTGCTATTGCAGCAGATAGGCGCTGCAATGTAGATTACAGTAACGTTTTTATTTTTAAAAAACGAGCATTTTTGGCCAAGTTATGACCATTTTTGTAATTATGCAAATGAGGCTTGCAAAAGTCCAAGTGGGTGTGTTTAAAAGTAAAAGTCCAAGTGGGCGTGTATTATGTGCGTACATCGGGGCGTTTTTAATACTTTCACTAGCTGGGTGCTCTGAAGAGAAGTAACATCCTCTTCTCTTCAGAACGCCCAGCTTCTGACAGTGCAGATCTGTGACGTCACTCACAGGTCCTGCATCGTGACGGCCACATCGGCACCAGAGGCTACAGTTGATTCTGCAGCAGCATCAGCGTTTGCAGGTAAGATCGACTTAGATTGACTGCCTGATTAGAACGATTAAAATTGAATTTTATTAATATATTATAAAATATGGCTCATATAGCCCATAGTGACATATATTCAGGCTCAGACAAGGTAGTCAGGGATAGGAGGTGGTGAGACTCTCCTCTTATAGTATACAGCCCATTAATTAATGCAGCGGTGGTTCGGAGAATTGTCCAAGATTAGTCCGTCAACAGGACTAACTCTTCTCTCTGACCACTTGTTGTGAGCCCGGTGGGCTGGAATTATTTTCTCTCAGCAAGTTGCTGTCAGGGCTGTATACTATAAGAGGAGAGTCTCACCACCTCCTATCCCTGACTACCTTGTCTGAGCCTGAATATATGTCACTATGGGCTATATGAGCCATATTTTATAATATATTAATAAAATTCAATTTTAATCGTTCTAATCAGGCAGTCAATCTATCTATTCAGTGAACGACATTTACATTACCATTAAGTGGATTCATAAGATCGACTTACCTGCAAACGCTGATGCTGCTGCAGAATCAACTGTAGCCTCTGGTGCCGATGTGGCCGTCACGATGCAGGACCTGTGAGTGACGTCACAGATCTGCACTGTCAGAAGCTGGGCGTTCTGAAGAGAAGAGGATGTTACTTCTCTTCAGAGCACCCAGCTAGTGAAAGTATTAAAAACGCCCCGATGTACGCACATAATACACGCCCACTTGGACTTTTACTTTTAAACACACCCACTTGGACTTTTGCAAGCCTCATTTGCATAATTACAAAAATGGTCATAACTTGGCCAAAAATGCTCGTTTTTTAAAAATAAAAACGTTACTGTAATCTACATTGCAGCGCCTGTCTGCTGCAATAGCAGATAGGGGTTGCAAAATCTGGTGACAGAGCCTCTTTAAGGCCTAAAATAGGCTGGTCACGAAGGGGTTCATGAAATGTATGATTATATGTAATATTGTATGTATAATTCCATAACACTTTCTGTATTTCTAAAGCCGGTGAACATATGTATATTCTAAGTATTTTATATGTATTTTTAAAGCAGCTTTTTGTTCTTCTCATTTAATTACTTACAAAACATGGCAAAGAAACATTTTTATATGGACCAATGGGATCAATTTATTTCATATTAAGTCATCTTGACAGATATAACAAGCAGCACAATGATGCATTCAGAATTGGCTTTGGAAGGGAAAAAATAAGCTAAAATGTTCAAGGTGACCTTTTTATTAGATTAATTTAATACATTGAAGGCTAACTTTATTACTGCTTATTTTACTGGATTGACAAGACTAGAACCATGCTATTTATAGAAAGTTAAAATGCATTTCTGCCTTCCATTTCTTTCTTTAAGTGTATAAAACTGATGCACTGAAGTTGCTAGGGCTACATGATCCAGCCAGTGCCACAAAGTGTTACTCAAAGGAAATGTAACATGTAACGTGTGAAGCTTTAATAGGTAAAAAGTCAGGATAGCAAAAAAAATGAATAAATAAAATGTAAAAAAATTCTAGTTCTTGCAGATTGTCTATGTATATTTAAGCAAAAAAATATAAATACACGAACAAAAGCTATTCATAAGTTTATGTATAAAATGGGGGTCATGTGTTCAAAGTTTGAGCTTTCATATAATTGAATATTCCATTGATTTTGCCATTACAATTTGCCTTGTCAGTTTTATCCACTATTATGACTGTCAGGGCAAGCTGGGTGCTGTAGTTTTGCAACAGCTAGAGAGTCACTGATCTATATTAATAATCCAAATCCTCTGCATAGAGTTAAAGAGGCTCTGTCACCACATTATAAGTGGCCTATCTTGTACATGATGTGATCGGCGCTGTAATGTAGATTACAGCAGTGTTTTTTATTTAGAAAAACAATCATTTTTGACGGAATTATGTCCTATATGAGCTTTATGAACAACTGGGCGTCTGTTACTTTTTGGCCAAGTGGGCGTTGTACAGAGGAGTGTATGACGCTGACCAATCAGTGACCAATCAGCGTCACACACTTCTCTCCATTCATTTACACTGCACTAGCGATATAGTTATATCGCTATTTGCAGCCACATACACACACTATAACATTACTGCAGTGTCCTGACAATGAATATACATTACCTCCAGCCAGGACGTGATGTGTATTCAGAATCCTGACTACTTCTGTGATATTTACAGCAAGGCAAGCGTAATCTCGTTTGAAATGACAGGTTACATCGTAATATCTCGAGATTACGCTTGCCTTGCTGTAAATATCACACAGATGCTACAGAAGTATCAGGATTCTGAATAGACATCACGTCCTGGCTGGAGGTAATGTATATTCATTGTCAGGACACTGCAGTAATGTTATAGTGTGTGTATGTGGCTGCACATAGCGATATAGCTATATTGTTATGTGCTGTGTAAATGAATGGAGACAAGTGTATGACGCTGATTGGTCACTGATTGGTCAGCGTCATACACTCCTCTGTACAACGCCCACTTGAGCAAAAAGTAAAACGCGCCCAGTTGTTCATTAAGAAACTCATTAGCATAAAGCTAATATAGGTCATAACTCCATCAAAAATGATTGTTTTTCTAAATAAAAACACAGCTGTAATCTACATTACAGCGCCGATCACATCATGTACAATATAGGCCACTTATAATGTGGTGACAGAGCCTCTTTAAATTAGTAAATCGCAGCCACCACTAGGTGGAGCCTAAGGGTATGTGCACACGAGAACTGTCTTTTACGTCTGAAAAGACAGACTGTTTTCAGGAGAAAATAGCTGCGTCGTTTCAGACGTAAAAGCTCCTCTTCGCATTATGCGAGGTGTCTTTGACGCTCGTAATCTTGAGCTGCTCTTCATTGACTTCAATGAAGAACGGCTCAAATTACGTTGCAAAGAAGTGTCCTGCACTTCTTTGCCGAGGCAGTCAATTTACGCGTCGTCGTTTGACAGCTGTCAAACGACGACGCGTAAATGACAGGTTGTCGGCACAGTACGTCGGCAAACCCATTCAAATGAATGGGCAGATGTTTGCCGACGTATTGTAGCCGTATTTTCAGATGTAAAACGAGGCATAATACGCCTCGTTTACGTCTGAAAATAGGTCGTGTGAACCCAGCCTATTGCATACACTGAATGTAATAATGAAAAAACAGTATGCAGCAAGCCCTAAAGCTGCCCCTAGTGGTGACTGCAGCCAGAATTTTATCATATAGTTCTATGTCTTTGCAGGAGATTGGAGCTCTGTAACAGAAAAATGGAGCTCTAACTGGTATAAAGATATAATTTAAAAAAAACGACTCAGCATATAATGTTTGCCTTAAAAATTACATGGTGTTGAAAGTTGGACTTTGAACTTAAGCATGTCCTAAGCTCATCTTCTTTAGGTATGTTTACATCATATAACTACAGATGTGTCCTTCCATACCTTTCCTCTTATCTCAACTTGCCCTGTCCTGAGATGTGTGGCCCGAGATGACCAGCTTTGAATAAAAACATGATTTTGCGATACTCTGTCGTGAAATGTCTATTCTATATGCGTCCATGTGTGATCACCCAATGGTTGTAAAATGAAATTTCAGCCTGTCCAGGGTTTTGCTAGCATGTCGGAATATTGTATTGAAATGACTTCATGACAAATTAGAGTTCTTAATCAAATTCAAGCAAAGGTAAGTGTGGACACATCTGTATAGTGTCCATACAATGTTCACGAGCCACACACACCTGACCTACGTATATGTTTCTTTACCCCTTCACTCAACTCTACTGTCATTACATCATATAATTATACTGCCCTTACTGTACGACGCCCATGATCCACACACATCTGACATATGTACATATACTCTGTCACAGAACTACAGTATATTGTTCTTACATCATATAACTATATTGCCCATACAAAGCACATGATCCACACACATCTGCCCTATGTACTGTACCTATACCCTTCATTCAATTCTGTTATCCTTAGAATTTTGTTAGAATCTTCGCATCACACCTCCTTCTAGACCACTCAAGACAACCATAGTACAAATACATAATATAATAGATCATAGAGCAGTCATAAAGGGGTCAGATAAAAAAAAACAAGAAAAACTATATATATATATATATATATATATATATATATACATACACACACATATATATATGTGTATATACATATATATATGTACTGTATATATATATATATATATATATATATATATATATATATATATATATATAGTTAGAAAACATTATTCTAACATAGTATTGCATAGAATGAATTGCACTGAAGGTCAGTACTTTCAGCCTCCTGAAAATGTACCAAACAAGCAAAAGGTGAAAACGGAAAGATTAATTCAAGGCCAAATACCTTAGCGGCTGCACAATAGGTCTGCAAAATAAAATGGGCCAGTATAGTATGTTTTATAGATAGAAGGAAGAGGCTGGCACTGTTGAACCAATAAGTGTTTGAATGGAGTATTTCAATGGCCTTTACTAATGGATCACGTCAGTCAAATTGCCCTGGAGGTGCTCATCAACAAGTACAGCACAAAACAACTTGATATCAACAGATAGACATTTTTTTCCTCTTTTTATTGTGCTGTAATAAGGATATTTGTTTATTTTTACTTGCCTTATTCAATGCTTCCCCTACCAAATCTGACGGATATCCCCTTGATTCCAATCTTTTTCTCAGAGGAAAAAATGTAATGCAAAAGAGAATAAACGGTTCATTTTATCCTTTGGTCACCGTCCTATGAGTGATATAATTTGTGGTAGCATTAGAAAAAATTGCCATTTGGTTGAAAATGACTCATTATTAATGGAGGTCGCCGTTAGACAACCAATAATATCTTTTCGTAGATGTAGAAATTTAAAAGACATTTTGATCAAGGGCCGTTTTTCCCAAAAAGAAAAAGGAAACGAGAACTGGTTATCAGCATTAGGACCGAAAGGTAATCACAAGTGTGGACAATGCAATTTTTGCAATTCTATAATACGCACTAGGAACCTTAAATTAGGGGCTGTGCGTTTGAAATAAATGAACTGATAACTTATAAAACTCAGTATGTGGTATATGCAGTAATCTGTAATTGTGGTAGATTTTACATAGGAATAACGATACGATCGATGTATATAAGATTCCGTGAACATATAGAATCATTAAGCACAGGTGAAGGATGTCCTAGGTTAATACAACATATGCAGGAAAAAACATGCAGGTAATGCACGATGCATGCGTTTTGTGGGAATAGTTCACATTAAGCCGCTATTGTCTGGAGGAGATAGACATAGAACCCTTTTACAAAAAGAGGATGAGATTATCTTACTGACAGGGGCACTAGGACCTCTCAGTCTTAATGACCGAAACGACCTGAGTGCTTTCATAACATAAACCTTGTTATTTTAAAAGAATGTAACGAATAAAAAATATATCGTTATTTTAGTTTTGATATAATTATGGTGTATCACCCAGTATTATATATTGTGTATTTTCCTGTTTTTTCTATTAATATTATTAATTGTTACAAAATAATCTATGCTGATTTTCGAATAAAAAGAGAAGGAAAAAGAAGTGACGCCAGGGCCTTAAAAAAGCGTGTACGCACGCGAAACGGCCGTAGGCTAATTCCACATCCTGACCAAGATCCTGAATAAAGTAATTTGTTGCAAAGTCGGTGAGTGCCTCGATACTTTCTATCTGTTGATAGTATGTTTTATCAGTCTGACGTACAGCAGGAATTGCTATTTTCTCACCCTGTGTAATATATTCATCTAAATTCACATCTCTCTTGAACATATACATGCATACATTTTCGGACCACCAAGCTATTTTCCGAACATTTAAAGAAGGTTACAGCACATTAAGCTGAACCTTCATTTCAGCCTTAGATGATAGATGTAAGAATTCCAACTGAGTTTATTTTATGAAGCAGTTAAATGATTTATATTCAGGAGCACATTAAAATCCATGTGACAAAGTGAACTAGAGCTAAAAAAAAATAAAAAAATTGGGAATTGGGAATTGCAAAAAAAAGAAAGAAAATATTCTCTGCAAGTAATGTGCTTTCATTTTTCACATGCTGCAACTCATTTATTTTATTCAGCCACACGTACTTAAATCTGCAAGATACTGCAAGCATCCAGCACCTCTGAAATAATACATCATCTCTTACAGATGTTTCCACCCGCTGCAAGGCTGCCGCTCATTAATCAAACATTATCCGTTGCCATCAGTGCCCAGTCTTGGAGAGAAAGTGGCACTTCATTTAAAATTTTGACTTTCATTCACCATTCCCTTTCTGACCCTGTGCTATATTTGTTTCCAGTCTTAACATTAAAGAAAAGTCTGTTTTATTCCAAGAACTATTGGAGTTTTTCTGAAATCTTTGAACAGATTTTTGCATTACAATATACCAATGCCACTATTTAGAAACAACTGTAAATAATATATGTGCCACTGTAGTTTCGAGACGTCACAAAAGAATATATATATATACATTTATTGCGATTTCATTCTCTATTTTACCACATGAGAAAAGTATCTATTTTCAGATGAGAAAAGTCATTCTTCATGTTGCAATGTCATGTGTATGGACCTTGTACGGCGGTGCGCATAGTGGCTATGATGCGTCAGTATGGACCTATAGACACCCCATGTGCTGCCATATGGTTTCTCCATGAGGCACTGTACTACCTTCTAGTAAAGAATATCAGCATTAAGCCGAACGTGGAGGCAGATCTTCAGTGAATCGCAAAAA
Source organism: Rhinoderma darwinii (assembly GCF_050947455.1). Classification (NCBI taxonomy): domain Eukaryota; kingdom Metazoa; phylum Chordata; class Amphibia; order Anura; family Rhinodermatidae; genus Rhinoderma; species Rhinoderma darwinii. Next base: position 36,372,029 of record NC_134693.1, read on the forward strand.
AAAAAATACACATTTGCCAACTTTACGCAACAGAACAGATTCCCCATATTGGCATCCTGGTTGCTATTCAAGGCTTGACTGGTGATTATAGGCAAATCTCTTTATTTTAGATTTGGATCACTTGGCTATAAGTCTTTTTTTCCAAATGATTCCTAATGATTTATTTTCCTAAGATAGGAGAAAATAGTTACAGTGGTAGTCTGAATTTTAATGATTTTTGATATTATAGACAGGATTAAGAAATCTTTGCTCTTTTTAATACATAGTAACACGCCCTACCCCAAGAACAGAAGTCACTATCATTTATAGGGAATTCCCATTTTAAGAAGTAAGTGTTATGGATTTATTCTGTCATAGTTAAAAAAAAAAAAAAAGCTTATGCATACTACTGAATGAATTATTGGCTCTATGGTTAGGTCTTTAGAGACCACTCTAATAATAGTTATCGACCTCACATTAGGATATCATTGCTGCCGTGGGTCTTGATATACGCTAATGGACTAAGCCCCATGTTTGTTGTCCTGAGACACATTTAATGCTTTATTAAATTCTATGAAAAATATTTTTATTAGGCTATTAATGCATATTTAGTAGGTGTCCAAAACCTTCTCAAACATGCCATGCAAGTTGCTATATTCATTAAATAATACTACACCTTTTTGCAACTTTAGAGCACACCTAAGACCACACCTAAAGGAACATTTGGTTAGACTTATTTAAAGGGTTTGTCAGAGATTAGACAATAGGGTCGGCCTTTTTTCCAGAAACAGCGCCACTCCTGTCAATGAGTTGTGTTTGGTATTGCAGATCAGCCCCCTTCAAGTGAATTAGATAAACTTCAATACTAAGAAAAACCCATGGACAGAAGTAACTCAGAATATATTTTTCTTATATGAGATAATTTCCTTAATTAAATGACAACAGTGCCAGACAATAAAATGTTGTATTCCATGAAGGCCAACCAAAATGTGGAAAACAGTAGCATTTGGCTGGCATTGGCGAAAACACACTACATAGCCGGGGCAGAGGGGCAACGTTTTTATAAGACTGGGCTCAAACTGTGTGTAGAAATTACGCTGTATTGAAATATGTAGCCAACTACACTTCAATACAGTAAAGGTACATCAATTTATATTAGTCAAATTTATGCCAAAAAGACACTCTATTGGCATATGTTTGGCTAGTAATAGCATCTAAACACATTAGATGCGCCCACTGAACTAACAGCCCAAAAGTACTGTAAACCTAGCGTAACAAAGATGTAATACAGTTTGGTTTAAATAGGTTACCGCACAATTGTATACAATAAGAATTTACAGTGGTCTCTCAAGTTACAATGGCCCCAGGTCACAATATTTTCAACATACAATGGTTTTTCCTAGGCCATTGTAACTTAAAGCCACATTTAACATACAATGCCACAAAAGGTTTGGATCTAGGGTGCATGTGATTGGTTGAAAGATCCAGCCAATCAGCATGGGCATTTTACTGGTAAAACACCTGATGTAATGCAATGCATGCCCTGATTAGTCTAATGGCGCCTGTCTAGTAGCGCCTCTCCATAATACTTCATGTCCTGTACTGCTCTTTACCTGCGCCAGGAGGAGTTGCTCCATTGGACACCAGGACTCCATGTTATATTTCTGGTACACTGTGTACTGTACAGGCTCCTGGAGAAGCTCCTGTTTTCATTGTAGAAAGTGATTTACAGCTTCCAGCAGCTACAGTATTTCTGACTTTTATATGTGAGAACTTGCTTTATCTGTATTAGTTATCTGCGCAATCATCTTTTTTTTTTTCTTATCTGTGGTTGAAATTTTGGGGCTTTGGAACCAATTCCTAGATTTCCATAGAGTTATGGTCTCAAGTTACGATATTTTCAACTTACAATCGTCACCCCGGAATCAATTAATATTGTAACTTGAGAGACCACTGTATATAGATACATCGGGCTGCATTTTATACATACGCACTGATTTGTTTTGAAGGAATAAAAGACTAAAATATAATGAGATAAAATTAGAAATTGGTTTTATATGCACCATTGACCACATTAGCTGCAGAAATGCTTACATTTATTTCAAAGCTTTTGTGCTAAATTGTTCTTTCTAGATGGAATTTTAAAAATCAAACACTTAGTTTTCAAAAGAATATAAAAAAACAATAATAAAAAACATCATCATAGATCTCATTTAAAAGCCCTCTTTAAAAATATAAGTAATCTCAAATATTTCTGAAAAGAATAAGATGACACGTATATAAATACAACAATGGAGCAAGCACATAAAGCAATATTCATTATAGTGTGGAAAGCACAAAGTACAGAACCTTTATCTTCGAGTAGCATGTTCTCATACATGGCAGTTTCTCATTACCGAGAAAATAAAGAGGTACTGGACATCCAAAGATAAAATGCTAGTGTGGACATTTACAAGAATATTTGTTAAGAAAAAATGTGTGTGTTGGTCATAATCCTCTCTTGACACACACTATTCAAGTTTAGATGGAACAAATCAATATGTCATTTTAGCAAGACATGGCAAGAATGTGCTTTTCTACTATAACAGACAATATGCCATTATCCTCCGTGGTGGATTTCAGGAAATTACTAAAATACTTTAGCAAATACCAAAAAAGCTTTTTAAGTAGTACCTTTTTCTTGGAGATCATATTATACATGTGTGTATGATTCTAGTTCTGGCTTCCTCATCCCTTGTTTTGATAAAGGGGAGACAACCATACCGCCCAGGAATGATAGGGGTAACCTGCACAGAACCCCATCTCCATCTATTGGGTCCATAGCAACAAGCCTGGTCTTAAATCACAATCGAGCATTAGGATACAACAGCCTGTCCTGTTGCTATAGACTATTATAAAAAATATCCAAAAATCGAAAACAGGATTTGCATCATCCTGTCAAAAAGATGCAAATAGGACACTTTTTAAATGAATACTTGCCCCATAGAAGCTTACGAGACATGTGAGATGTACGTTTTGATTTTAAATTATGGCTTGGATGGAGAGTCAGAAAATCCTTTACTTTCACCCACCTTATGGCAAAGCAGCCTTGGCTGTACATGTACCATATGGGGCTTTCGAAAGACTGGCCATGTTTCACCCCCACCCCCTGCTCCAGGATAGAACTCAAGCAGGATTTTGTGCTTCTGCAGTATTGTTGTAGACACTAGCATATTACTCATTTTACCTACAAGGCAAGTGATAACTATTCACTGGCTGTAACACACTGGAGGAGATGTATTAAAAAAAAAGGTGCAAGGCAAAGGTGAAGGCTTAGCCTATCGCAAATAATCAGATTCCAGATCTCATTTATCACTGATCCTTTGGAAAATGATATCAGCAATGTCATATACACTGCAACCACTTTTTCTTTGCATTAGATTCGATAAATCTCCCCCATTGTCTCTTCTTATTGAACATATTTTCCTATTTCTCCGATTGTCTATTCTACGGTCTATCACCTTGTATCCCATATCAGAAAGTATAAAATGGAAAGAATGTACGTGATCTCATCTGTCTGTTGAATCTCTACATTTATGTTTTGCTATAGTTTCTTGATTCTAAGCTGTATCTTGACCTGTAGCCTTGCAAGGAGAAAACCTCAATACAAATGGAATTGAAAACATGATTGTTTAGGGCACTGGAGTGTCTTATAGCCTATCATACTTCATGTTATTATTGCAAAATAATTAGATACTGAAAAAGAAAATAATGAAAAAGTATTATTTTCCATGATTTATGAGCAAGAAATGTATATTTGTTTTAATGCTTTAGTATTGTAGTCTGAATCTTCTGAGATCAGTTAAAAATTGTAATATATTAATTGTTTTCCACATGATGCAACCTCCTGCTACTGTGGTTTTTCTTTCCAGCACCATTTATTATTCAGAAAACAACATTTTTCATGTTGGTCAACCTGAGAAATACGAACTCTATCTATGGAAAACTGATATTATGGGAAAATCAGGTAGGAAAATATTAACTCTGTAAAAAAACAGATTTTGTTGAAAACAAAACGCTTGCCTTAAAAAGTTCCCACAGAAATTCCAATCTCAAAAATATCACCACAGAAACAAATCATACATATATCGAGATGTATCCCTCTGAAATATCACATTATTTGATAAATAAATCATATAGCATTACATTTACATTTAGATGTACTTTATTATAAATACTAGGAGCAAAGATGTTGCTTCATAACCGTTCATGCTTATCAATGGCAGTATTCTCCGTATTATTAGAATGAGTATTGACAAATGTATTTATGAAGCTCATGTTCAGTGTCGGCTTGGGGTTTCTTGGGCTCACCAGAGATGACTCTTAGGGCCCACCCCCCATCTATACAGAACATGTGCTCATCCACATTTAATAGCTTTGTAAACTATGTTGTTATCATTGCACACACAAAACATATCATTAACCCATTAATGCATTATCACATAACTGTACGTGATAAGGGTTAAGTATGGAGCATGCTCACGGGCTGAGCGCGCTCCATACACAGCGGGTGACGGCTGTGTAATACAGCTGACACCTCACTACAACGGACGGAATCAAAGATCACTTTCCGCCCGTTTAACACCTTAAATTCCAAGGTCAATCGCGACCGCTGCATTTAAAGTGTTTGAATCAGGGGGTGCCCCCCGCGGCACGATCGGCCGGTTACAATGGTTGTTATGGCAACCTGGGGGCCTAATACTGGCCACTGGTACAGAAGTTGTACCTGGGTCCAGGGGCATAGCTATAAGGGGTGTAGAGGTAGTAGTTGCACCCCAACTTGGGTCCCTGAGGGAGCTCAAAAACTCCTCCGCCACATGAGATGATAATAGTAGTACAAAACGCACATGGTAGTTGGGTGAGGAGCCATTACAAATTTTGCATTGGAGCCCAGGAGCTTTAAGTTACGCCTGTGGCTGTCTTTACCATATAACATTTTAACCTGTTAGTGACCGCCCCATAGTGTTTTTACGGCGGCCACGAACAGGCTTTATTCTGATACAGTAGGCTTTTTACAACGCTGCATCGGAATAAATTAACAGAGCTGGGAGCATCCCCGCTCGAACGGCTGAGATAGATATCAGTATCGATCTCTCTCATTTAACCCTTCAGATGCGGCGCTCAATAGCGAGCGCCGCATCTGAGTGGTTTTGGAGATAGGTAGCTCCCTCTCTCATTCAACCGGCACCCTGCATGTGATTGCAGGGTGTCGGTGTCTTCTATGGCAGCCGGACGGCCTAATAAAGGCCCCCAGTTCTGCCCCAGTTAATGCTAGAGGCATGTCCTAGAAGATGCCTCTCCGTTTTACAAGGACAGGCAGTAATACACAGAAGTATTGCAGTGTATTATAATAACAATTGCAGTGTATTATAATAACAGTGAAGTCCCCTAGTGGGACTGGTAAAAAAAAAAAAAGTTTAATAATGTTATTAAATAAAAAAGTGTAAAAAATGAAAAACCCGCTTTTTCCCTTTACAAACTGCTTTATTATTAAAAAAAACAAAAGAAAAAGTAAAAAAAAGTTACAAATATTTGGTATTGCCGCGTCCTTAACAACCCCAACTATAAAGTTATTACATTATTTAACCCGCTCGGCAAATGCCGTAAAAAAAAATAATCAAAAACAATACAAAAATTGCTGTTTTCTGTGAATCCTGCCTTGAAAATAATGTGATAAAAAGTGATCAAAAAGTCGCATATACTCCAAAATGGTACCAATAAAAACTACAAGGGCTGGAAAAAAAAGCCTTCATGCAGCTGCATCGGCAGGAAAATAAAAAAAAGTTATGGCTCTTCAAATATGGAAAAACAAAAACAAATAATTTTGAAAAAAAAAGAGTTTTTACTGTGTAAAAGTAGTAAAACATATAAAATCTATATACATTTGGTATCGTTGGAATTGTAACAACCCGCTAAATAAAGTTATTGTGTTATTTATACCACATGGTAAACGGTGTAAATTTAGAACACAAAAAAATGTGGCAAAATTGATGTTTTTTTTCTATTACCCCCCAAAAGAATTAAGCAATAAATTATATGTACCCCAAAATGGTGCTATTAAAAAATACAACTTGCCCCATAAAAAACAAGACTTTATACAGCTATGTCGACACAGAAATAAAATACTTATATCTCTTGGAATGCGACGATGACGATGGAAAAACTTAAAAAATAGCTTGGTCATTAAGGTTTAAAATAGGCTGGTCATTAAAGGTTTAAAACCACACATTTTATAGTATATAATTATATAATGCTGTATATAATCTACTATATATACATATAGTAGTGTGCAAAAGTTTTAGGCAGTTGGGTAAAAATGCAGCAAAGTAAGAATGCTTTAAAAAATAGAAGGGTTTAGTTTTTTATTTATTAATTAACAAAATACAAAGTGAATGAACAGAAGAGAAATCTAAATCAAAGTAATATTCGGTGTGATCACTCTTTGCCTTCAGAACAGCATCAATTCTTCTAGGTAAACTTGCACAACGTCATGGATTTTGTAGGATTATAGTCAGGTGTATGAATAACCAATTATACCAAACAGGTGATAATGATCATCATTTTCATATGTAGGTTGAAACACAGTCATTAATGGCAACAAAAACAGATGTGTAGAAGGCTTAAAACTGGATGAGAAACATCCAAACTCTGCTACAATGGTGAGGTTGTGGAAGACAGTTTCAGGTCCACCATGGCAACAGCAACAAAACACACGGTAGTTATACTGCATCAGTAAGGTCTCCCCCAGGCAAAGATTTAAAAGCAGACTGGGGTTTTAAGTTGTGGCGTTTAAGCTATTTTGAAGAAGCACAAAGAAATAGGCAACATTGAGAACCATAGACACAGTCGTTGGCCAAGAAAACTTAGTGCAGTAGATCAAAGAAATATCATGCTTAATTCCCTTCTAAATCAGAAGATGTTCAGCAGTGCCATCAGCTTAGAGCAGGCAGATACCAGTTGGACCAGGTACATCCATTTACTATTCGGAGAAATCTGGCCAGAAGTAGTATTAATGGAACAGTTTTGATCAAAAAGCCGAACCTTCGTCATGGAAACAAGGCCAAGTGACCCAACTATGCACGAAAACATAGGAACTGGGGTTCAAAAAAATAGCAGCAGGTGCTCTGGACTGATGAGTCAAAATTTTAAATAACTGTAACAGAAGGCAGTTTGTTCGCCGAAGGGTTGGAGAGCGGTACAATAATAAGTGTCTGCAGCAACAGTGAAGCATGGTGGAGGTTCCTTGAAAATTTGGGTCTGTATTTCAGCAAATGGTGTTGTGGGATTTGGTCAGGGTTAATGGTGTCCTCAATGCTGAGAAATACAGGCAGATACTTATCCATCATGCAATACCATCAGAGAGGCATCTGATTGGCTCTGAATTTATTCTGCAGCAGGACAACGACCCCAAACATACAGCCAAATGTCATTATCAACTATCTTCAGCGTAAAGAACAACAAGGGGCCCTGGATTACATGGAAAGAAGGATTTGAGTTAGTCTACATCCACAGAACTCATTTTGTAGCATGATTATATCAATGTGCATATAGAAAATGTCATTGTGCCTCCACATTACTGGTCTATAGTACTTCTCTCTTATATACCATTAGGGCCCCATTGGCTTCTTTGGAGTAAGGACTTGGTGGCAACTGCTTCAGTACCTTTGCATTCTGTATAGAAACATCATTCCAGATGGTTGATCTGTTGATCTTTCTACTCAGAGGAGAGGTTTAAGTGTCTCTTTTGTATTTCTTCATTAAGTATCTTTTATGGTTTGGACTTGGTCAGGTAGTGTAAATCTCCAATGTATATTATATAATTTGTGCAATAATAATCTGAAGAAAATGATGCTTCATATAAAAGACAATAATAAGCACAATTCATATCCTCCCCCTGATTCTGTTTTCAGAGAATATATTCTAGCCATTCATCCGAAGCATAAGCTTTTTAGAAATACAATCCTTCATTATGTGGAATGAAAATGGTAACAGAATCGCAATAACCATGGAATGTTTTCTAAACATAAAATAAAATGTAGCCCAACACATCAGCTGTGCAGGAGTCATTTACGGATACTGCCCATAATGTACATATTACACAGATAAATGCCTGCTATACCATCCTGTTGGCACTTTAATACCATATAAATTCACAGGAAACCACTTGAATTTGTTTTTTTATGATTTGAGATGTGGAACACAAAACACGCAAACACTTCACACTGCAAAGCTTGATTTGATGCATGCAGCAAATACGTGCGTTGAAAGCAGCTTTCTCTTTTTACTTATGTGATACTGCGATGCGATGAGCCAGGACAGTACATGCAGTTTTCTACCATGATGAATTAATGCACTGCATTCGGAAGTGTTTGAATGAATACAGATCAACTCAGGTGAAATGCTTAAAGATGTAGAAACCAGTGTTTACTCCTGAACACCATTAGAGGAACCATATATCTCTCAATCATCTCAGTTCATTGAGTAAACTGACAGGAGCAAGCCTATGCACGGGTGGGAAAAGTCTAACACTTGACAAATGCTTTTTCTCTTGACATGTTGTAAATTTAGATAATTCAAAACTACAGCATATGGCTACACTTATGGAACAGAACATTTTCTTGCATTGCAAATGTTTATTGCATCACTAGGTATAAAGGATGTAGAGAACATGTGTAATGTGATCATTTATCAGAGAAATTGCTATACAGCAGACAAGAAGCTAAAACACAAGGGCTTCCATTAGATTAGAGAAAAAGGTTCCCATATTCATGAACCTGAAGCTCCGCCAAGAACATATGGTATTAGGAAATTACACAAATATCAGTTCTAGTGAAATTCACCAGCTCAGTTCCTTAAAGGGGTTATCCAGGATTTTTCAAAAATGAAGCAGGACGGGGGATAGAGTTACATAGTAAACAAATAGATACTCACCTTCTGAAGTGACCCCCTGCTCTAGCTCTGAGGTCCCATTTGCCACGGCTCCGGTCTCAGAAGACCATTAGTGGTCACGTGCCACTGCAGCAAATCTCTGGCCTCAGCGGTGATGTTGCCATGAACGGCACATGACCGCTGGAGGATCTTCCAGGACCAAAGCGGCGGCGAACAGGACCTCAGCGCTGGTGTGGGGGGACAGGAATTCTGGAGGTGAGTATCTGTTACTTTACTATGTAATTACATCCCCTGCCCTGCTGGAAATTTTGAAAACCCCTTTAAGGAAGGTCATGGTGGGGAAACGATAGCTGGTCCGATTGTGAGAATAAAGGGGCTGCAGAGTTGGTTTACTGCTGTGGCTTCTTTAAAGTTGTTCCCTGCTCAGCGGTGATCCCAGGAAACAGTAAAATGGCTCCATTCAAGTGAATGGGGTTGTTCTATTATTCTCAGGATTGGTGGTAGTTCCAGCAGTTGGACTCCCACCAATCAGAGAATATTGGCATATCCTAGTGACATGCCATCACTTTCTATGATGGGAATACCCCTTTAACTGCAATTTAATAGATAGTAGGAACAAGTATTATTCAGGGGTATATTTTTACATAAACCAAAACGATAAAGTAGACCTTCTGATCAGGGAGAATCCACAAAGTACAACTAGACTGCAAAAATCACTGCCTTGTTTTTCCCCGCAAGAGAAATAATGTACCTGCGCAGTTGCATCAATGCTATTATTTGTCTTTTAGGATATTATTGGACCCCCTTTACTGCAGGGCAGCTGTGATCAACACCAATAACATTATATTTGGAAAAATTATTTATGCTAAATCTTTATTTTCTTTTAGGTGAATCTACTACCCTTATGACCCTTTTGACTTATCTTTAGCAGCCACGGGTTCCCAGAGCGACACGGGGAGTTTGACTGTTTTCCACTGGACTTCCCCTTGTCATTCATACTTTTCTTAATTCTACTAGTCATCATTTTTGTGATCTATAATCTGATGCTTCATCACCATTTATTTTGTTCTACTTGAAAATGTAATAAATTCGAAATTTCTAATTATTTATGCCAAATCCCTAAAATGCTCCACAAATCACTCCAAGGAAAAATGCAGTTAAAGTCTATGCAAATTGAAAGGAGACCTTAAATCCTTGGGGATTTCTGCATGAGTTTGGCCAGTATAGGAAATATTTTTTGCACTATACATGATTTTATCAGTTCTAGAATTCCAGTTATATTAATAATGCTCAACAGATTCTCGTATGCTTCCTCACTTTAATACAACAAGCTACTATGGCTAGGTATTTATGACCATGATTGCTGATGCAGTGTAATCTGTTGAACGTCACGGTCTCCACAGTCTTGCAGCTAACACGCCAGTCCATGGGTATTACTCCAGGAACAGGTTGGCTGTCTACTCATCTTTCTTTATACTCTTGCAGTCATGCCACATCAATGCATAAATGCTACTTCAGAATTTCAGATCTGGGTATCTGCCAAACTACAGTCAAGTTTGTATCTTTTTTACATATACATACAGCTCTTGTGTGGCTCTAAGCAGGGGTGTAACTATAGGTGGTGCAGATGTTGCATTCCCACCTGGGCCCTGGAGTCTGAGGGGACCTAAAACATCCATCTGTTGCATATAAGAAGACCAATACCATAGATGATGTACAATAGTAGGGGGCCATAATACAAATTTTGCATTGGGGTCCAGGAACTTTAAGTTACGCCTCTGGCTCCACTTCAGATGGAAATTGTCGTTCAGTCAGAATCCTACAACTGGCCTCCATATCTTTAAATATCTCCATGTACAATGAGAAAAAGCCTCTTATTAGCAAGTTGCGTCAGTAATATGTATATATTTATAATATCATATTTGTCTATTTATGTGCTATTTCCCAGCCAACTGTGTAAAGAAATTGTAAATCTGCAGATTATTATAAGCAAACACATTTTGTAATGAAAACAAATGGTGATAAGGAAAACTTACCAATCCCAATGAATATTGCTGCAAATCCCTCTTCCTTCAGAGATTTTATATTCATTCCATGCATTCCCAGGCCCTTGCCCTCAATTACCTTATAAAAGAAAATACATTGCCAATTAAGAAAACTAATGTAATGTAACCTAATAAGGGAGAAGAGTGTTTGGAAACAGAGTAAAAACTTTGAAAGCCTGGAGGAGAATAAGACAGGATAGATAAGACAAAGAGGATACGTAATATGATTTGCAAACTGCTCATTAAAATGTGATTAGAAAGAAGGTTCTTTTCTATTTCAAACAATGCACAGTGCATGCTGGGAACAGACATTCAATATCTCTAACCAGATTTTAAGGCATAGAAATGAAAATGTTCCAAAGTTTCTTTTATACAGTCAAAGGGTTATTAAAAAAAATATTTCACCTCATAAAGTGATGGCAAATCCCTAAGATATGACATCACACTTTGATCGGTGGGGGTCTGACTGTTGGGAAGTGCACAATCCTGAGAATGATGGGGCCCCATCCTCTTTTCTATTTTTGCCTGCACAGCGGCGCTCCCGGCCACAAAATGTTTTAGGAAAACTGCAGCTTCGCCCCATTCAAGTGAAGCTCAATAGATAAAATTGAAAAACCTCACTACAAAAGGCTGTGTATATCCCCAGCCTTAAAGAGGTTGTCCCAGAATCGGCAATTAACACCTATTCACAGGATAGGTGATAATTGTCTGACCCCATTGTGCCCCACTGGTGAGACCCCCACCGATCCCAAAAACGGGGAGTCCTGAACCTCCAGATCCTCCTCATTGTACCACCCACATCGAGGAGGGGTTTTTAATAGAACAGCGGTGGAGCATGCGCCTGCCGCTAGATTCAATGTCTATGGGAATGATGGAAACAGTGCTGTACTCTGCTGTTTCCATCATTCATATAGACTTTGAATGGAACGGCAGCAAGCATGCGCGACCGCCACTCCAATCAATGTCCTCTTCACTGCAGTTGAACAATGAGGAGGAACAGGGTTTTCAGGACCCCTGTGCTTGTGATCGTCAGGAGCTTGAGTGGTGGGGTCCCCAGGGATCAGACAATTATCACCTATCCTGCGGATAGGTGAGAATTATCAATTCTGGGAATACCCCTTTAAAAGGATTTTTTTTTCTAATCTTATAAGGCTTAAATCAGTTTATGATGACAAGTTCTACAGCTTTCTAATGTACCATATGTTTCAGGTCATTACCATTTTCAAGATCTCAACTAGCTGTCAGTGAATGGAAACACTGTTTACATCTACAGGCTGAAATCCTGTCTTGATTACGTCCTATTACACAATGTTTTTGGGCATACAGTTGAGGCATATGTTTTGGTTTTTCCCCAACTATATATAGTACAGATGTATATATCTGCCATTGACTTTTTCCAAAAAAGATTATACTTGTTTTAGCTGTAGTGATAAAGATAGGACTGGTCAATAGAAACCTTAGGGTATTTTATAGTATACCATTCGTCTACTTTGTTCATTTGCAAACATGCAGTATTCTTCTAACAAAGTGTTAAAGGGGCTTGACACAGATGCCTTGCTCATTGAATATATCAGAGCTCTTTGTAGTAACCAGTTGTGCACCTATGTAAGCAGTACAGAATCAGGAAAGCCTTTTTGATCTAATCAACGTTTCTATTCCCGCGAAAGATCTTAAAAACGGTGAGGAATTAAAATTCATAATATATTTGTATACAGTTGTATTAAAAAAAACATAGTGGACTATGATTTTTAACCTCTTCCCCCGGTATGCATTCTGGGCCCTAACGACCAAGAATTTTTTTAAGTTTTTCCATCGTCACATTCAAAGAGCTATAACTTTTTTTATTTGCATGTTTATATGGCTGTATGAGGACTTATTTTTCGTGGGATGAGTTGTATTTCAATGGCACCGTTTTGGGGTATATAGAATTTTTTAATGAACTTTTATTAACTTTTTTTTGGGGGGATATTAAAAAAGACAGCAATTTAGCCATTGTTCTATGCATTTTACGTTTATGCCGTTTACCGTGTGGCATAAATATCATGTTACCTTTATTCTATGGGTCGGTACGATTACGGCGATACCAAATATGTATAGTTTTTATATGTTTTACTCCTTTTGCAGAATAAAAACACTTTTGATCTAAAATAATTTTATTTTGCATCGCTGCTTTCCAAGAGCCATAACTGTTATATTTTTCCGTCGATGTTGCTATATGAGGGCTTGTTTTTTGCAGGACTTCATTGCTATAATTTTGGGGTACATGGGACTTATTGATTAACCTTTTATTATTATTTTTTTAGGGGGAATGAAATCGAATTACTTCATATTACTGTAAAATTTTCATGTTGGTTCCTTCCCACAATTGCTTCCTGCCGTGTATTCCTTCGATACATATCTATACCTTGTTATATCAAGTTGTTTGGCTGGGTCTTGTCAGAAACTTGTGCGTGTCCTTTTTAACTATTGAATAATACAATTTATATTTTTAACTTGATTATATGGTGTGCGATGCTTACTCTGCTCTTATATAGGTTTAACGTTTCAAAGTGTGGAGTGCAGTCCAACACTGAAGGTAACTCATGCTATTAGCCCCATAGAACATGTGCATTGATTAGGGGCCCCAGGAGTTGTTTTTTGGATTTGGCTACAATAGTCTATTGACACGACTGTGTATAATTCAGGAGATCGGATGTGAATTTAGCCTTTGTTTTTTGCATTATATTTTTGGGGGTGGTGACTGCCTCCTTCTTACTAATGCATTCATCTCATCAGTTTTTTTTATTTGGTCCCTACCTATATTGAGTACATTTTGTAGACTTAGCCTCAAGAGCGAGAAGTGAGTCTCCTGTTGTCCAGATATAATACTCAATGTAGGGACCCATCTGTATTAGGTCACTTTGTCGTGGCAGGTGGGTTCATACAATTTGATCAAAATATATGCTAAGAACCTCCCATTTATAATAATAGTAAATATAGCAGTCATGTCATTTAAAATAATCTAATGTTCAATGTTGGCATATATCTTGGCAACCACTGCTGACCAAATGTTTATTTGGGTTTTATTGGAACCCCGAGAACTTTCTTACAGGCATCGCTCACCATGTAGCATAATAGGCGTCACAGAATGTGACTAAAAGAAAATAAATTTGTGTTCATATCTAACGTGTCATCTAGATGAAGCTAGGACAACTATTACTTTCAGCAATTATACATTTGCATTCATTAAATTAAATTGCATTCGATTAGGTTAGATTATAACCTTACAAACGTTGTTCTTTACAGATTCTGTGCACGGACTCCCTAAACTATATTTATTATTCACCATGCATTGTATAAGTTATCCTCCAGTTAGTTTTCAAAGCGAAAAGCGGAAAAAAAAATATAGAGAAAAGCAATATTATCCCAGTAATGTACTCCAGCATGATTTGCTTTGAATAAGAACATTTCAGTTTTGTGCATTTTGCGCAAGCCACATCTACAATTTTCCTCTTGTTATTGTCTATCTTCAGTGGTTACGTCAAATGTTTGTAGAGCGGTAAAATCTTGGAGAGCGCAGGGAGCTGGGGTCGTGGCACAATAATGGAAATATGTGGAAATTTACTGCAAAAAGCAAACATCTCATTACTGTGTTCCTGCATTGCAATATGCTAGTAGGCTACTAAAAGCATACCGTATGTAATTTTGATCTATTTTTGAGGAAATAAAAGAGCATGATCCTGTAAAAGTATACCTTGTATATAGTCCTCAATAAGTGAAATGGTATTGTATTAAGGCACTGATTTCTAATGTAAAAAACTGCATACATTTACATTGAAAGTATTTGCACACCAGGTACAACGCAGAAGGTAAAGTGTACAGGTCTAATAGACTGACTGACGGCAGAATAGCATATGCAGCAATTGGATGAAAATGTCTTGAAGAGCTATTGTATGTTTTATATTGAATACATTTTCACATTATTAAAGTAAAATATTCTAAAGTGAATTGTCATTTGGGGATCTACATGAGAAATGGCTGCACAGAGTTTTATCATAGAGCTCCAGTGCAGCCGTCTTCCGCACATACAAATTTAAACATAGCAGCAAGGAAAAGCTGTAGTTCTGTATTAGTACATTGACAATGTGTACATACCAACGTTTGCACCCTAAATTGCAAGACATTTTAAGTACTACTCTGTTGTAGCCCGGTTGCCCTAAAAATAGCCCAGAAGTGTCCCTTTCATTGTAAATTAGCAAAAACCTTGCCACTTTTGAGATCGACTTCAGAGGACAGTCCTCGGCAAGTATGCATGTACCAATATGCCATACTGTCATGGTGGGCACAAGCAAGAAATGTAGAAATAAACCAATTATAATTCCCCTCCCCCGTCCATCCACAAAAGCTCATAAGAGGCTTCAAGTGGGTAGAACATAGACAAGCACTGAAGTGCCTGTTCATGTTATCTACTTGGGTAACACAGAGGGGGCAACAGCAAAGAAAAAACTATTTTAGCAAATACATGAATATGCAAAAAGTTGCCCAAAAGTTAAGCAACTATTCATAATAATAACTAAATGCTCTGAGTCAGCCTGAGGCTGTAAATGTGAACAGATGTTTTGGAGATTATAATGGTATTTTGCAGACCTGCTCGCTTCAATATTTCAGTTTGATTACTATAAATATCTAGGCTGTAGAAACAATTGATCCATATCTTTCCCTGATCATACCTAACAAGATCACAACAGGCAACCTTTTTAGTCTGATTTATGGCCATGTAAGTCAAGCTTAACTAATGCTAAAAATTCAACAAAGCTAGATGTATAGTTGGCAAACTTAGCCAAGTAAGGATCGGGCTTCATATCTCTTCCAAGAACTCTCAGATATAAACACCATTATAGAATGTTCTGTTGTAAAAGTGTCTTTTATTAAAGTATTTGGGGTGGGTGCTTCGCCGACGCCTTCTATTGACCACACTAATAAGAATTGTGCTTTGTTTATACAGTGAAGGAAATAAGTATTTGATCCCTTGCTGATTTTGTAAGTTTGCCCACTGTCAAAGACATGAACAGTCTAGAATTTTTAGGCTAGGTTAATTTTACCAGTGAGAGATAGATTATATATAAAAAAAAAAAAGAAAATCACATAGTCAAAATGATATATTTTTATTTGCATTGTGCACAGAGAAATAAGTATTTGATCCCCTACAACCATTAAGAGTTCAGCCTCCTCCAGACCAGTTACACGCTCCAAATCAACTTGGTGCCTGCATTAAAGACAGCTGTCTTATATGTTTCACCTGTATAAAAGACTCCTGTCCACAGACTCAATTAATCAGTCTGACTCTAACCTCTACAACATGGGCAAGACCAAAGAGCTTTCTAAGGATGTCAGGGACAAGATCATAGACCTGCACATGGCTGGAATGGGCTACAAAACCATAAGTAAGACGCTGGGTGAGAAGGAGACAACTGTTGGTGCAATAGTAAGAAAATGGAAGACATACAAAATGACTGTCAATCGACATCGATCTGGCGCTCCATGCAAAATCTCACCTCGTGGGGTATCCTTGATCCTGAGGAAGGTGAGAGTTCAGCGGAAAACTACACGGGGGGAACTTGTTAATGATCTCAAGGCAGCTGGGACCACAGTCACCAAGAAAACCATTGGTAACACATTACGCCGTAATGGATTAAAATCCTGCAGTGCCCGCAAGGTCCCCCTGCTCAAGAAGGCACATGTACAGGCACGAACTAAACACAAGAAATGGTTATATACCATACCTGTACAGGCCCGTCTGAAGTTTGCAAATGAACATCTGGATGATTCTGAGAGTGATTGGGAGAAGGTGCTGTGGTCAGATGAGACTAAAATTTAGCTCTTTGGCATTAACTCAACTCGCCGTGTTTGGAGGAAGAGAAATGCTGCCTATGACCCAAAGAACACCGTCCCCACTGTCAAGCATGGAGGTGGAAACATTATGTTTTGGGGGTGTTTCTCTGCTAAGGGCACAGGACTACTTCACCGCATCAATGGGAGAATGGATGGAGCCATGTACCGTCAAATCCTGAGTGACAACCTCCTTCCCTCCACCAGGAAATTAAAAACGGCTCGTAGCTGGGTCTTCCAGCACGACAATGACCCGAACCATACAGCCAACGCAACAAAGGAGTGGCTCAAAAAGAAGCACATTAAGGTCATGGAATCGCCTAGCCAGTCTCCAGATCTTAATCCCATCGAAAACTTATGGAGGGAGCAGAAGATCCGAGTTGCCAAGCGACAGTCTCAAAATGTTAATGATTTACAGATGATCTGCAAAGAGGAGTGGGCCAAAATTCCATCTAACATGTGTGCAAACCTCATCATCAACTACAAAAAACGTCTGACTGCTGTGCTTGCCAACAAGGGTTTTGCCACCAAGTATTAAGTCTTGTTTGCCAAAGGGATCAAATACTTATTTCTCTGTGCACAATGCAAATAAATATATATAATTTTGACAATGTGATTTTCTTTTCTTTTTTTTTTTTATATAATCTATCTGTCACTGGTAAAATTAACCTAGCCTAAAAATTCTAGACTGTTCATGTCTTTGACAGTGGGAAAACTTACAAAATCAGCAAGGGATCAAATACTTATTTCCTTCACTGTAGGTTCTTTCACATAAATAACATTTATCACAGGATAGGTGGTAAATGTTAGATCATGAGATCTAACTGGTAGGGCCCCAACCTTTTTTCCAATTTGTTGATGTATGCAGTGCAGAGGAGTTGCATGGGCTATTAAAGACACAGAATCAGCTGAGTAAGAACACTCGGCAGTTTTTGATTTTTACATAAATTCTTATTGGTGTGAGCCATGCACATGGTCGACAACCATTCCCTAGAATACCTCCCAAATGTGACTATTCACAGGAAGAAGAATGATGGCAGACGTACCCCACTCTAGTGATTGGTGGGGTTTATTTGGAGCACCACTTATCTAAAGAGTATTACCTTTCCTGTGAATTGTGGGGAAACCCCTTTAATGTAAATATAACAAAAAAAGCTTTAGAGTAAAAAGTCAATATTTCAATGTGTACTAACTAAGCAAAACTTTTTCAGAAATCATTTTTGTCTACAAATCCCTCAAATGTTTGCAAGATTTTGCCAATCTACTCAAATTTTTATAGTAGCTGTCAGATGCTCCCCTAACATGTGATGACCATGGATTGGTGAAAGTGAATTTTTACTGTCCCATTATTATATTTGCCGTGGACACAAGCAACACCAGATTCCTTATTAATATACAGTCAACCATGGACATTGAATACCTCTAGAGGAATCTCTGTACATACACCATGCTGATGGATGAGTTTTAAGAAAACATACAATCCCATTGTGCAGGTGTTTCCTGACATTAAAGTTACTTATGTAGTGTTAGTACTGAATTATCTAAAGCATTAGTCGCATGCTAGAAATAGAAGCAGACAACGCCATTAATATAGTGAGCATATTCATACTGGCCCTTATACGGGACAGGGAGGAGCAGGTTAATATCAATGTTGGTCTACCTCTATGGATGTCTAATAACTCATATTCATGTCATAATAATGGTGTATTTTTTTATCCTACTTCTCATGGAATACACAGTGGTATATATCAGATTATTAACCTCTTACGCTCAAACTAATCTAGGCCAAGGCGGTGCTTTTCTGGCTAGTACCCTGTCCCTAACCGTAAACGGTGAAGTAGGGGATAAAACTCTTAGCCGTTTTGCTGCGGTCATTTGAACTAAATGAATGCGTAATATTTAAGCAGTATTATATGCTTAAAACACTGTTTTGATTCATAACGTCCACTTGTTTGAGTGTTTAAATGGAGGCTGGTGGAGCCTTCCACAGGTGGTGGAGGTTACAGGGCTATTGCTCAATTAGTCATCCTATAATTAAGCAAAGACGTGGGAAGAGAAAAGCGTCTAACCCTATTTGGCAGCTCTGTGCATGAAGATTTTGAGGACACCCCACAGCTCTTCAGCATAGAAGAAATAAATTCTTCAGTTTGTTTTTAGGATAGAATTAAAACTTCTTGATAAGTGGGTAAGCTGTGATTTTTGGGCTATGGGATACTGTGCTTATTTTTAATGCTGCAAGCCATATTTATGTCTTCTAATAGATCTCAGATGTCCCATTGTTTTACCACGTTATCCGGCTACCCACTCTTAAATATAATGATGCAGATACTGGTAGATTTGTACTACAAAGTATAGAATAAATGCTGCTTATCAAGAAGTGAACAACATTATTGGCATTCTCATATATAAGCCTGTTCTTCAGCTGATCTGCCTAGATGATTCTGTTCCTTCCAGCTACCACCTGGAACCCCTAAAGCAACTTAACTTTGTTTTGTTTCTTTTTTTTAACGGACAATTAATCACATGTAGGCATGCCAAATGAGAACTATCGATTGCCCTTTTCCAGACTTCTGGCATTCAGACAACAGACAGACAAATGCCCTGAGCAAGAGGAAACATCTCTTTGCTTCTGCCTACTGTAGCTTTTAATTGTTTGCTACTAATGGACATGGTATTTAGCAGTTTACGTCTGGCAGATCAGTTTATGCTATCATTATCATTACCTTAACTCCGAGGTCCTTCATCAGCTCGAATTCAAATCTGACAACATCATATGGCAAACGGAACTGAGGGATTTCGGATGCACTGTTAAAAGACATCATCCAGATCTGTTACATCTTTCATTAACTCTTGTAGGTATCATTGTATAGTGCTAAGAAGTTAATAATTAATTAATAAAAAATATCAAACAAACTAGTTGGTCAACTGGTAGAGATACAAAACTTCAACATACGTCACATTCCATATATTACATCTTAAAATCTTTTCAATTGAGCAGAAAAGTTATATAATATGTAATGTTTAATCACTTTTCCTGCATTATTGTAACTTTGTTTCGCTTAAAAAAAAAGAAAACATGGTACACAAATTTTAGCTATAACATGGAAAGCAAGCTGTTTGTTGACAATTACAGGCCTCCCTCTTTGGACTATAATGTGCCCGTCCACTTTGAACATGTATTAACCCCTTCCCGACATCCACCGTATATATACGGCGCACGCTGGGTGGGGGAATATGGAGCGGGCTCACTGGCTGAGAGCGCTCCATAGAGTGAGTGTGTCGGCTGTGTGTTACAAGCGACACTTCCGGGTAACAAGCGGGATCCCGTTCGAGCGCGATCCCGCTTGTTTAACCCGTTAAGTGCCATTTAAATCACTAAAAACAGGGGGTGACCCCCTGTAATGTCCCAACGGACCCCTCGCGGCGACGTCCCTAGGGGGACAAATAAAAAAAACTAAAAAACAGTAAAATAACGTTTTTCTAACAAATAAAAAATAAATAAATAAAAAAAACCTTTTCCCATTTCCCCTCAAGCACAATGTAAAAAAATTAAAAAGCTAACATAACTGGTATCGACGCATCCGTAAAAGTCTGAACTATTACAATATATCATTATTTAGTCCGCATGGTGAACTGCGTAAAAAAATAAAATAAAAAAATCAGAATTGCTGTTTTTGGTCCCTTCTTCTCCCACAAAAAATGAAATAAAAAGTGATCAAATAGTCTCACGTACCCCAAAATGGTACCAATATAAACTGCAGCTCGCCCCACAAAAAATAAGCCCTCACACGGCTAAATCGACAGAAAAATAAAAACGTTATGGCTCTCTTAATGTGGCGACAAAACTCAAATTTTACTTTTAACAATCAATTTTTTCCTTGTTAAAGTAGTAAAACATAAAGAAAACAATATAAATTTAGTATCACTGTAATCGTATTGACCTGCAGAATAATGTTAACATGCCGTTTTTACCGTACGGTGAACGCCGTAAAAACAAAACCACCCAAAATGTTGAGGAATTGCTGTTTTTTTACTATTCCACCCCACATATATTTTTTTCTGGTTTCCCACTACATTATATGGTACAAAAAATTGTGCTGTGAAAATGTACAACTCGTCCCGCAAAAAACAAGCCCTCATACGCCAATATTGATGGAAAAATAAAAGAGTTATGGCTTTTGGAAGGTGGGTAGGAAAAAACAAAAGTGAAAATCCCAAAAATGGCTGCGGCGGGAAGGGGTTAATATGACTACACACTAAAACATAGATATTGTATGGTTTTGCTTACCTTAACCCTCCAGAAAAAATCTGCTTCTCAAAAATTGTAATATCTGAATATCCAAGTCTGGCCAGGAAAGAAGCGCAGCTGATGCTTGATGGTCCTGCACCAATCAGAGCTATCTTCGCTTTGAATGATGTTGGCGTTTCTTCGACAGGGGGGAGCATTGGATTCCTTACTTGAGGGATATTCATGTCCTTAAAAATCTGTAAAACAAAAAAAAAATGAACATTACATATTTTATCAATTTTACATTTTACAGCTTCTATATCTTCTATATTTTCATGAGACAGCCTTTTTTGATGGAGTCCAACAGTTCGATATAGCAGATATTAATTGAACACATATCTCCTGTCAACATTCAGCGAAGGACTTGGCCTCATGTTAGAACAGTGGATGAAATGTTCTCATAGTTCAGTGATGTCTAAATGTTCTAAGAATATTCAAAATTCTGCAAATTTACAATTCTTGTTAATTGAACAAGTTCACAAATAGTCAAATAGTTGTATGTATTACTTATAGCAGGGGCACTATCCAACAAACTGTTACAGCAATGTGCCCTGGAGGCATATTTAAAGGCGATCTAGAAAAGTCTAACCAAAGTACATATCAGTAAAAAAAGAAAAGAATATCTTTGCTGTACAAAAACTTTATAGAATTGAATTATTTCAGTAACATCATATTCTCTATATGTATTGTTAAGTTTCATGTAATAAAATAGTGAAAAAAAGAAAAATGTCATAACAAACATTTCATTAAGGACTCCAATTTCTCATGATACAAATTCAATACATTATCGCGACATGCTTGCAAAATCCTCAACAAAACCCTCAACAGACTGCAATTCCCACCACAACCACTGGTTGGCCACAAATAGAATAAACAAATCAAGACAGTATCTGGTCATCTTGCGCCACTCATCTTGGGATATTTCGAGCCAAGAAGAAAGGTAAGAAAGGACACATCTGTATACCAACATTTAAAAGATTTGAATTAGTAGCATACCATACAAGGCATTAACTGTTATAAAGATCCATAGTAAGAGGGGTCTGGCAACAAACTGCTTTCCCTGCTTACAAAGACACAGTCATAGTGTGAGCCTGCAGCTGCCACTAGGGGGAGCTTACTGTCTAAAGATTTCTACAGAACATTTGCAAAAAATATGGGCAGATTTTAATCTTTGAAAATCAATAGAGAAGAAATCATCTATATATTCTTTCTATTTACCAACATTTAAGATTCTTATTAAAAAGAGGCTGATCTGTAATGGAGAATAAATGGAGGGGAGAATTTTATAGTATTTATTATGTCTATTATATACATTGTGTTAAAAAGTATTAGAATCTTACACATTTCTGGTATATCCACATGATATGCCATTAATGAAAGACTGAGAGGAAGGGAAGTCATTACGCCACAAATAGAGTAGAAAAAATGACAAAATTTATTAGGACATACAATACACAAGATTGATACATAAAATTCAAAGATGAATCCGGATAAAAGAAAGCAGTGTGGTGGCCACAAGAGTATTGGAGAATAGGATGTGGCGCCCACCATGAACACACAATCCTTGGCAAGAAATCACTGTCCAGTGAAAGTCACAGGTAGCACAGTCTAACAAATATGGTGTCAGTGTGGAAATGCACTAGTGGTAAGAAACACACATGTTAAGAGTTAACCGCAACACAGATCCAGCTCAATCAGCCCTGTTGCTTATAAAAATGCTAGAAAGTAGCACATTCGTGCTCATGGTTTCAATACGTATTATAAAAGTAGACAAAAGGACCTGGACAAAAATATCAAAGTAGGACTATAACTGCCAAAGACAAGTTCAAGTGAGTAATACCCATGTTGAGTCACAAAGGGTCTCTATCAACTATGGAGAGTATGTAGTTGGGCTTACCCATCAGGATAAATATAGTGTGGCCCCGCACTGCAGCCTGAAAAGATTGCGCCCCGACGCGCGTTTCGCCAATATGGCTTCCTCAGGGGGTAGTGTGTTATGGACTGCAGTGTCGAGCTTTATATATGATACACTTAATCAGATAGTAAACGATTCCGGTGCTAGTCCTCCCGTTCCGGTCTACGGCGCATGCGCGGGAACCCGACCAGAGCCGCGAGATCCCTGACCGCTGTTCGTCACGCACCCAGTGCGCATGCGTGCCCCCAAGGACGCGTGTCCATGGGAACAGGGCATGCGCAGTGCGAGCGTGCAGACGACAGAGGAACAAGGCGAGGCTCCCAGGTTCATCTCCGGCATGCGCAAACCCCAGGACGTACGGAGATATTGAAATAAGTGTCAGAGCATGTACTTCTGCTTAAAAATGTGAGTGTGACCGAACAATAAGGGAAAAAGAAATATATAGGTAGAAACATGAGTGTTAATCAAGTTTCTCCGGGAGAAAAGAGAGAAAAAATAATAATAATGAATAAAATAAAAAATAAAAACAAATAAACAAATGACCTAAAAAGACATGTGAGTCCAATGATAGCATTGATAATGTGAAGTGACAAATAGAATAAAGTTACGACAATACAGATGATGGTGCATTGTAAGTGTAGAGATATAATTAACAATAAAATATAATAATGCTGGGAATTAAGTGCTAGTAAAGTGGTGAATGAAAAAAGAAAAAAGAGAAAAAGAAGAGAAAAGAGGGGGGGGGGGGGGAAAGGGGGGGGGGGGGGGAGAGAAAAGTAATCCAGGGATAGCAAAATATGGTGCAAGTGAAAAAGAAGATCATGAGTAACATGAATATAAGACGCACATAATGAGATATATTATTGCGAAAAGTGAAACACAAAATAAACAAAAACAACCAAACGACAAAGAAAGAGAGAGACACAAAAAAGAAAAAAAGAAAGGGAGGGCACACACATGAAGAATAATTAAACTGTACACGATGTGTATATACAATAAAGAGAAATATAAAAAGACATACGGTCACAAATAATTGACAATGTAACATATGGTAATAATAAGGTGAAATTTAAAGGAATAACATGTAATAAATATATTACTAGCGGAACATACAATGCTCAGTAGGTCAGAAAAATGAACAGAAAATAACTGAATAAATCAACAATTAGAGTAGATAAATTCGTCTTGTCCGTGGGAGTTGGTTGGCATATCGTAGATGTGGTTCCGTGGTATATCGGAAGGACGACATAAATGGAATCAATCGATCTAAATATGATACTGCAGAAAGAAACAGGCATTAATAATTGTTAAAAACACATAAAAACTGAAAAGGAAAGTTAGTATGGGAGGGATTTGCTAATAAGAGTCAGTTTGCATACCAAGGCAAGGCAGCAAATGTATTACAAAAAAGCCGAGAAACTTAAATTTTCATTGAGCCCATGTGGAGTCATGGTGCCCAGTGTAATGATCCACCTGCACTCTTTTTGTGCAAGCATTTTTTTGATGTCCCCACCTCTGACACCACAATGGATACGGTCGATGCCCCTTACTCGAAAAGTTCTAGGGTCGCATCCATGTTTTAGTTTAAAATGTCTTGGGATGGTTTTTAAAGTTGTCAGGTCAGTTATATCTCTAGCTGCGGATATATCTCGTACGTGCTCCCTCACCCGTAACCTTAGTTGTCTAGAGGTTAGGCCTACGTAAACCATAGGGCAGTCACATGTAGCATAATATATCACGTGAGTGGTACTGCACGAGATATATTGTAAGATTTTGAAGCGTCTGTCCGTTTTTGTGGAATCAAAATATGAAGTCCGCAAAATATTAGGGCATGCAATGCAGTTACCGCAAGGGAAACAACCCTGTACGGGGCCTCTGGTCGAAAAGGGATTCTCTCGTTTAGGAATGTAATGGCTCTGTATAAGAATATCCCTTAAGTTTCTGCTTCTTCTTGCGGTCATTTGGGGGTGTGGGGGTAGAGCTGCAGTAAGTGTTGATTCCAACTGTAGAATGGGCCAATGTTTTTCCAGGATTTCTCTCATTACTTGCCACTGGTTATTGTGGGTTGAAATAAATCTAATCACACTAGATGTCTTTTCCTTTTGTTCTAGAGGTGGTGGATTAAGTAATTGTTTCCGTGCCACCCTCCTTGCCCGATTATAACCCTGTTTGATACAGCGATGGCTGTACCCCCTCTCTTTAAAACGTTCTCGTAAATCTTGAGCCTGGTTTTCGAAGCTCGAGTCCGAGGAACAGATCCGCCTCATCCTCAGAAATTGACCAACCGGGACAGCTTTGATAGTGGAATAGGTATGTGCCGATGTCGCATGTAGAAGGGAGTTGACCGACGTCTCTTTTCTAAAGACGTCGGTCTGTAATCTCCCATCTAGATCTGATGTAATGGTTATGTCTAAAAAGTTCACCCTATGTCTGTCATGATCAAATGTCAGTTTAATATTCCAATTATTAATATTCAATTTCTGCATGAAATTGACAAGTTGTAATTCGGTGCCCTGCCAAATAATGAAGACATCATCAATATAACGTAGCCAGCACAGCACATGGTCGTCGGCGTAGGCGCCGTCACCATGCACAACCCGCCTCTCCCAGAGGCCCAGAAACAGGTTGGCGTATGACGGCGCGCACGCCGCCCCCATGGCCGTGCCTTGTTTTTGGACATAAAAAGAGTCTTTGAAGACAAACAGATTATGCGTGAGGATGAACTCCAGCAAAACAACTATTAGGTCGCATAAATGGCTGTCCCGGTTGCTCATCTCAAGGAAGAAGCGGACCGCCTCAATACCATCTCGATGTCTAATGCACGTGTACAGGGATTCCACGTCTGCTGTGACCAGCAGCATATCTGCCTCCAAATAGATCCCATCGATTCTTTTAAGTACTTCCATGGTGTCTCTTACGTATGATGGTAGGCACTCTACTAGGGGCTTCAAATAGAAGTCAATGAATTTGCATACTGGTTCACATAGACTGTCAATCCCTGACACTATGGGGCGACCTGGAGGATCCCTAATATCCTTATGAATTTTAGGAAGGAGGTAAAAGGTGGGGATCTTGGGAAATTCCACAATTAGGCCATCGTATGTTTTTTTGGGGATGATACCCTTCTCAAAAGCACTATTCAGGATTTTCATTAAATCCAACGAGAAGGTGCCTATAGGATTATGGCTCAATTTACAGTAGGTCTCTTTCATCCGTAATTGACGGAAAGCTTCTTTCTCGTATTGTTTGGTTGGCCAAACCACTATATTACCCCCCTTGTCCGCCGCCTTAAAGACCACGTCTTCAAGTGATCCTATAGGCACCTTCTCGTTGGATTTAATGAAAATCCTGAATAGTGCTTTTGAGAAGGGTATCATCCCCAAAAAAACATACGATGGCCTAATTGTGGAATTTCCCAAGATCCCCACCTTTTACCTCCTTCCTAAAATTCATAAGGATATTAGGGATCCTCCAGGTCGCCCCATAGTGTCAGGGATTGACAGTCTATGTGAACCAGTATGCAAATTCATTGACTTCTATTTGAAGCCCCTAGTAGAGTGCCTACCATCATACGTAAGAGACACCACGGAAGTACTTAAAAGAATCGATGGGATCTATTTGGAGGCAGATATGCTGCTGGTCACAGCAGACGTGGAATCCCTGTACACGTGCATTAGACATCGAGATGGTATTGAGGCGGTCCGCTTCTTCCTTGAGATGAGCAACCGGGACAGCCATTTATGCGACCTAATAGTTGTTTTGCTGGAGTTCATCCTCACGCATAATCTGTTTGTCTTCAAAGACTCTTTTTATGTCCAAAAACAAGGCACGGCCATGGGGGCGGCGTGCGCGCCGTCATACGCCAACCTGTTTCTGGGCCTCTGGGAGAGGCGGGTTGTGCATGGTGACGGCGCCTACGCCGACGACCATGTGCTGTGCTGGCTACGTTATATTGATGATGTCTTCATTATTTGGCAGGGCACCGAATTACAACTTGTCAATTTCATGCAGAAATTGAATATTAATAATTGGAATATTAAACTGACATTTGATCATGACAGACATAGGGTGAACTTTTTAGACATAACCATTACATCAGATCTAGATGGGAGATTACAGACCGACGTCTTTAGAAAAGAGACGTCGGTCAACTCCCTTCTACATGCGACATCGGCACATACCTATTCCACTATCAAAGCTGTCCCGGTTGGTCAATTTCTGAGGATGAGGCGGATCTGTTCCTCGGACTCGAGCTTCGAAAACCAGGCTCAAGATTTACGAGAACGTTTTAAAGAGAGGGGGTACAGCCATCGCTGTATCAAACAGGGTTATAATCGGGCAAGGAGGGTGGCACGGAAACAATTACTTAATCCACCACCTCTAGAACAAAAGGAAAAGACATCTAGTGTGATTAGATTTATTTCAACCCACAATAACCAGTGGCAAGTAATGAGAGAAATCCTGGAAAAACATTGGCCCATTCTACAGTTGGAATCAACACTTACTGCAGCTCTACCCCCACACCCCCAAATGACCGCAAGAAGAAGCAGAAACTTAAGGGATATTCTTATACAGAGCCATTACATTCCTAAACGAGAGAATCCCTTTTCGACCAGAGGCCCCGTACAGGGTTGTTTCCCTTGCGGTAACTGCATTGCATGCCCTAATATTTTGCGGACTTCATATTTTGATTCCACAAAAACGGACAGACGCTTCAAAATCTTACAATATATCTCGTGCAGTACCACTCACGTGATATATTATGCTACATGTGACTGCCCTATGGTTTACGTAGGCCTAACCTCTAGACAACTAAGGTTACGGGTGAGGGAGCACGTACGAGATATATCCGCAGCTAGAGATATAACTGACCTGACAACTTTAAAAACCATCCCAAGACATTTTAAACTAAAACATGGATGCGACCCTAGAACTTTTCGAGTAAGGGGCATCGACCGTATCCATTGTGGTGTCAGAGGTGGGGACATCAAAAAAATGCTTGCACAAAAAGAGTGCAGGTGGATCATTACACTGGGCACCATGACTCCACATGGGCTCAATGAAAATTTAAGTTTCTCGGCTTTTTTGTAATACATTTGCTGCCTTGCCTTGGTATGCAAACTGACTCTTATTAGCAAATCCCTCCCATACTAACTTTCCTTTTCAGTTTTTATGTGTTTTTAACAATTATTAATGCCTGTTTCTTTCTGCAGTATCATATTTAGATCGATTGATTCCATTTATGTCGTCCTTCCGATATACCACGGAACCACATCTACGATATGCCAACCAACTCCCACGGACAAGACGAATTTATCTACTCTAATTGTTGATTTATTCAGTTATTTTCTGTTCATTTTTCTGACCTACTGAGCATTGTATGTTCCGCTAGTAATATATTTATTACATGTTATTCCTTTAAATTTCACCTTATTATTACCATATGTTACATTGTCAATTATTTGTGACCGTATGTCTTTTTATATTTCTCTTTATTGTATATACACATCGTGTACAGTTTAATTATTCTTCATGTGTGTGCCCTCCCTTTCTTTTTTTCTTTTTTGTGTCTCTCTCTTTCTTTGTCGTTTGGTTGTTTTTGTTTATTTTGTGTTTCACTTTTCGCAATAATATATCTCATTATGTGCGTCTTATATTCATGTTACTCATGATCTTCTTTTTCACTTGCACCATATTTTGCTATCCCTGGATTACTTTTCTCTCCCCCCCCCCTTTCCCCCCCCCCTCTTTTCTCTTCTTTTTCTCTTTTTTCTTTTTTCATTCACCACTTTACTAGCACTTAATTCCCAGCATTATTATATTTTATTGTTAATTATATCTCTACACTTACAATGCACCATCATCTGTATTGTCGTAACTTTATTCTATTTGTCACTTCACATTATCAATGCTATCATTGGACTCACATGTCTTTTTAGGTCATTTGTTTATTTGTTTTTATTTTTTATTTTATTCATTATTATTATTTTTTCTCTCTTTTCTCCCGGAGAAACTTGATTAACACTCATGTTTCTACCTATATATTTCTTTTTCCCTTATTGTTCGGTCACACTCACATTTTTAAGCAGAAGTACATGCTCTGACACTTATTTCAATATCTCCGTACGTCCTGGGGTTTGCGCATGCCGGAGATGAACCTGGGAGCCTCGCCTTGTTCCTCTGTCGTCTGCACGCTCGCACTGCGCATGCCCTGTTCCCATGGACACGCGTCCTTGGGGGCACGCATGCGCACTGGGTGCGTGACGAACAGCGGTCAGGGATCTCGCGGCTCTGGTCGGGTTCCCGCGCATGCGCCGTAGACCGGAACGGGAGGACTAGCACCGGAATCGTTTACTATCTGATTAAGTGTATCATATATAAAGCTCGACACTGCAGTCCATAACACACTACCCCCTGAGGAAGCCATATTGGCGAAACGCGCGTCGGGGCGCAATCTTTTCAGGCTGCAGTGCGGGGCCACACTATATTTATCCTGATGGGTAAGCCCAACTACATACTCTCCATAGTTGATAGAGACCCTTTGTGACTCAACATGGGTATTACTCACTTGAACTTGTCTTTGGCAGTTATAGTCCTACTTTGATATTTTTGTCCAGGTCCTTTTGTCTACTTTTATAATACGTATTGAAACCATGAGCACGAATGTGCTACTTTCTAGCATTTTTATAAGCAACAGGGCTGATTGAGCTGGATCTGTGTTGCGGTTAACTCTTAACATGTGTGTTTCTTACCACTAGTGCATTTCCACACTGACACCATATTTGTTAGACTGTGCTACCTGTGACTTTCACTGGACAGTGATTTCTTGCCAAGGATTGTGTGTTCATGGTGGGCGCCACATCCTATTCTCCAATACTCTTGTGGCCACCACACTGCTTTCTTTTATCCGGATTCATCTTTGAATTTTATGTATCAATCTTGTGTATTGTATGTCCTAATAAATTTTGTCATTTTTTCTACTCTATTTGTGGCGTAATGACTTCCCTTCCTCTCAGTCTTTCATGATTTCATGAAGTCTTGCCATATTATCTATATATAAATGAGGCGCATTGAACACTTGCCTATGGCGCCTAACCTTTTACCTAACCGGGTAAGTCCTGATATTTAAATTGTTGCTTTTCTGTGTTTTTCACAGCGCTAGGCTCTGGGCCTAATATGGACTTCCGCTTGCGAGACCAGTCTTGGATCTCGCAACTTAATGTCGTCTTCAAAGAGGATTCGGATTTGTTTTTAGATAGTAAAGGGAAAGATACGAGGGAATCAACCAATAGGCTAAAGAGTCTTTTTAAACAAAGGACTAAGATATGGTGGAACAAAGCCTTCCTTGAAAGATACTTAATCAAAGGATTTATTCCAAGAGGCTTGAGGATCCAAGTTTTCCCCACCCTCCATAATGAGGAAGAAGCATTTAGAGATAAATGGGAACATTTATCTACCACTTGTTCTCGGGGCTACATGGATCTTTTAATTCAGTCCAATAATACTTCTCTTAAATCCATAGAGAAAGAAATAGATGACTTAAATGCGATTCTGAAAAAAGATCTTCCCACTGAGGCCCTGGAAAAACTTAATAGTGATCTGGAACTAGATTTCAAAAAATGGGAAAATGAAATCTGCTCTATTAAAACCAAAAAATTCCAGAGGGATAACAACGACTATTTACAAGGCAGGGTCTATAAATGGAGGAATGGTAGAACACGCTCTGGGCCTCGATCTAGATCTGGGTCCATGTCCTCTCAAACCTCCAACGATGGAAGCATAGAAACAAGATGGAATGGAGACATAACACCTGGACAAAATCCAAATTTCCCCCGGAGAAATAGGGAGAGACAAGCCGCGAAACGGAAGTCACCATCTCCATATTCTGGAGGCAAAAAAGCGAGAAACTTAGAGGTAATTAACCTGTCAACACACACCCTCTCTGACACACAATGTGAGATTTTAAATAAGGGACTCACATTTTCTCCAAATAATAAGTTTGACTTTTTCACAGCGGTAAAAGACTTGTTCCTCTTTTCACGGAAATTGGTACTGCGAAAATTGCACGGGAGGGGTGCCAGCAATATGGGCCTTGACAGCCCTCTGGAAAGAGAAACGCTACTAGCCTTGGAGGAACTTTTACAGGAACAAATCCCCTTAGAGCAAGGTGGGTTCCCTAATTCTATTGTATCTCGGTCTAAAAGGTTTCCCCCCTTGTCCTTATGCCCACAGGTGGAGATTTTCACAAAGCTTGTGATGGAAGATTTTAAAAAAATCTCCGTCAACAATAGACATGATAACCTCACAGCAGCACAGCGTGCAGCACTCAAATCTCTCCAATCACTTGAAGACGTGGTCTTTAAGGCGGCGGACAAGGGGGGTAATATAGTGGTTTGGCCAACCAAACAATACGAGAAAGAAGCTTTCCGTCAATTACGGATGAAAGAGACCTACTGTAAATTGAGCCATAATCCTATAGGCACCTTCTCGTTGGATTTAATGAAAATCCTGAATAGTGCTTTTGAGAAGGGTATCATCCCCAAAAAAACATACGATGGCCTAATTGTGGAATTTCCCAAGATCCCCACCTTTTACCTCCTTCCTAAAATTCATAAGGATATTAGGGATCCTCCAGGTCGCCCCATAGTGTCAGGGATTGACAGTCTATGTGAACCAGTATGCAAATTCATTGACTTCTATTTGAAGCCCCTAGTAGAGTGCCTACCATCATACGTAAGAGACACCACGGAAGTACTTAAAAGAATCGATGGGATCTATTTGGAGGCAGATATGCTGCTGGTCACAGCAGACGTGGAATCCCTGTACACGTGCATTAGACATCGAGATGGTATTGAGGCGGTCCGCTTCTTCCTTGAGATGAGCAACCGGGACAGCCATTTATGCGACCTAATAGTTGTTTTGCTGGAGTTCATCCTCACGCATAATCTGTTTGTCTTCAAAGACTCTTTTTATGTCCAAAAACAAGGCACGGCCATGGGGGCGGCGTGCGCGCCGTCATACGCCAACCTGTTTCTGGGCCTCTGGGAGAGGCGGGTTGTGCATGGTGACGGCGCCTACGCCGACGACCATGTGCTGTGCTGGCTACGTTATATTGATGATGTCTTCATTATTTGGCAGGGCACCGAATTACAACTTGTCAATTTCATGCAGAAATTGAATATTAATAATTGGAATATTAAACTGACATTTGATCATGACAGACATAGGGTGAACTTTTTAGACATAACCATTACATCAGATCTAGATGGGAGATTACAGACCGACGTCTTTAGAAAAGAGACGTCGGTCAACTCCCTTCTACATGCGACATCGGCACATACCTATTCCACTATCAAAGCTGTCCCGGTTGGTCAATTTCTGAGGATGAGGCGGATCTGTTCCTCGGACTCGAGCTTCGAAAACCAGGCTCAAGATTTACGAGAACGTTTTAAAGAGAGGGGGTACAGCCATCGCTGTATCAAACAGGGTTATAATCGGGCAAGGAGGGTGGCACGGAAACAATTACTTAATCCACCACCTCTAGAACAAAAGGAAAAGACATCTAGTGTGATTAGATTTATTTCAACCCACAATAACCAGTGGCAAGTAATGAGAGAAATCCTGGAAAAACATTGGTCCATTCTACAGTTGGAATCAACACTTACTGCAGCTCTACCCCCACACCCCCAAATGACCGCAAGAAGAAGCAGAAACTTAAGGGATATTCTTATACAGAGCCATTACATTCCTAAACGAGAGAATCCCTTTTCGACCAGAGGCCCCGTACAGGGTTGTTTCCCTTGCGGTAACTGCATTGCATGCCCTAATATTTTGCGGACTTCATATTTTGATTCCACAAAAACGGACAGACGCTTCAAAATCTTACAATATATCTCGTGCAGTACCACTCACGTGATATATTATGCTACATGTGACTGCCCTATGGTTTACGTAGGCCTAACCTCTAGACAACTAAGGTTACGGGTGAGGGAGCACGTACGAGATATATCCGCAGCTAGAGATATAACTGACCTGACAACTTTAAAAACCATCCCAAGACATTTTAAACTAAAACATGGATGCGACCCTAGAACTTTTCGAGTAAGGGGCATCGACCGTATCCATTGTGGTGTCAGAGGTGGGGACATCAAAAAAATGCTTGCACAAAAAGAGTGCAGGTGGATCATTACACTGGGCACCATGACTCCACATGGGCTCAATGAAAATTTAAGTTTCTCGGCTTTTTTGTAATACATTTGCTGCCTTGCCTTGGTATGCAAACTGACTCTTATTAGCAAATCCCTCCCATACTAACTTTCCTTTTCAGTTTTTATGTGTTTTTAACAATTATTAATGCCTGTTTCTTTCTGCAGTATCATATTTAGATCGATTGATTCCATTTATGTCGTCCTTCCGATATACCACGGAACCACATCTACGATATGCCAACCAACTCCCACGGACAAGACGAATTTATCTACTCTAATTGTTGATTTATTCAGTTATTTTCTGTTCATTTTTCTGACCTACTGAGCATTGTATGTTCCGCTAGTAATATATTTATTACATGTTATTCCTTTAAATTTCACCTTATTATTACCATATGTTACATTGTCAATTATTTGTGACCGTATGTCTTTTTATATTTCTCTTTATTGTATATACACATCGTGTACAGTTTAATTATTCTTCATGTGTGTGCCCTCCCTTTCTTTTTTTCTTTTTTGTGTCTCTCTCTTTCTTTGTCGTTTGGTTGTTTTTGTTTATTTTGTGTTTCACTTTTCGCAATAATATATCTCATTATGTGCGTCTTATATTCATGTTACTCATGATCTTCTTTTTCACTTGCACCATATTTTGCTATCCCTGGATTACTTTTCTCTCCCCCCCCCCCCCCTTTCCCCCCCCCCTCTTTTCTCTTCTTTTTCTCTTTTTTCTTTTTTCATTCACCACTTTACTAGCACTTAATTCCCAGCATTATTATATTTTATTGTTAATTATATCTCTACACTTACAATGCACCATCATCTGTATTGTCGTAACTTTATTCTATTTGTCACTTCACATTATCAATGCTATCATTGGACTCACATGTCTTTTTAGGTCATTTGTTTATTTGTTTTTATTTTTTATTTTATTCATTATTATTATTTTTTCTCTCTTTTCTCCCGGAGAAACTTGATTAACACTCATGTTTCTACCTATATATTTCTTTTTCCCTTATTGTTCGGTCACACTCACATTTTTAAGCAGAAGTACATGCTCTGACACTTATTTCAATATCTCCGTACGTCCTGGGGTTTGCGCATGCCGGAGATGAACCTGGGAGCCTCGCCTTGTTCCTCTGTCGTCTGCACGCTCGCACTGCGCATGCCCTGTTCCCATGGACACGCGTCCTTGGGGGCACGCATGCGCACTGGGTGCGTGACGAACAGCGGTCAGGGATCTCGCGGCTCTGGTCGGGTTCCCGCGCATGCGCCGTAGACCGGAACGGGAGGACTAGCACCGGAATCGTTTACTATCTGATTAAGTGTATCATATATAAAGCTCGACACTGCAGTCCATAACACACTACCCCCTGAGGAAGCCATATTGGCGAAACGCGCGTCGGGGCGCAATCTTTTCAGGCTGCAGTGCGGGGCCACACTATATTTATCCTGATGGGTAAGCCCAACTACATACTCTCCATAGTTGATAGAGACCCTTTGTGACTCAACATGGGTATTACTCACTTGAACTTGTCTTTGGCAGTTATAGTCCTACTTTGATATTTTTGTCCAGGTCCTTTTGTCTACTTTTATAATACGTATTGAAACCATGAGCACGAATGTGCTACTTTCTAGCATTTTTATAAGCAACAGGGCTGATTGAGCTGGATCTGTGTTGCGGTTAACTCTTAACATGTGTGTTTCTTACCACTAGTGCATTTCCACACTGACACCATATTTGTTAGACTGTGCTACCTGTGACTTTCACTGGACAGTGATTTCTTGCCAAGGATTGTGTGTTCATGGTGGGCGCCACATCCTATTCTCCAATACTCTTGTGGCCACCACACTGCTTTCTTTTATCCGGATTCATCTTTGAATTTTATGTATCAATCTTGTGTATTGTATGTCCTAATAAATTTTGTCATTTTTTCTACTCTATTTGTGGCGTAATGACTTCCCTTCCTCTCAGTCTTTCATGATTTCATGAAGTCTTGCCATATTATCTATATATAAATGAGGCGCATTGAACACTTGCCTATGGCGCCTAACCTTTTACCTAACCGGGTAAGTCCTGATATTTAAAATGATATGCCATTAATACCTGACAGTTGCAGGTACCACCTCTAGGACACTCATGTATTTCGGGAGAATAGGGATACAGTGACCCACGTTCACTAAATCATGGCAGCCGCATTCTCGATAGAATAAATTGGAGAGGTAGCTGCACTTGCACATATATCTTTCCATACATATCATGGAGAAAGCCGAGTGCAGCTTGCTCAGCTCTTTCTGTAAACATGTCCATCTCTCCATTGAACCCTATAGAGTATATGGAGGCCATCAATCTGCAAATGGGAGTCAGAGAACAAATATTTTCCAAATAGGTGAGGGGTACAGAGGTGGGTTTTGTGGATATGCCTTATACTATTTGAGATGGGATACCCCTTTAACATTCATTCCCGTCATGAAATACGTGGGATCATTGAGATTATCAGAATGGGGAATCGGGAGACATGTTTTCAGGCTCTATTATCATTGCATGGTATAAAGTAACTTTACTAAATGCATTCATTTAAGTAAATGGTTCTAAACACTATCTGAAGAAAAAATATCAATATATCATGATGGGTATAAATAAAATAGTAAGAAAATCAGAGCTGGGATGTTTTTCTAATGATGTCTCTGTCTCCATCAGTTATATAATTATCATGATCGCAGTCTAGTTGACTATTTCACACTCAAGTGCTGTGAGAGTGCCATCAGAGCCGTTTAAAGGAAAGTAACCTCTGTGCCTTGGCTTCTAGGAAAATGTCTAATGTAATTTGTTTCCAGTCATTTGCTTAGAACTGCAAAGATTAAAAGGAAAATTTCACTATACTGGAACAAAGAACCAATTAAATAACCCATAATATGTACATTGCAATAATTTAGTTCATACATATATTATATATAGAAAGTATATATAAAAGTAATGACCTCCCAAAGAAAAAAAATTGAAGATGGAAATTTTTCCACATTCTTCGTAAAAAGTTCCAGCTCTGTCAAGTCGCATGGGAATTGAACAGTTTTTAAAAAAAAATTAATTGACACAATCTCAATTGGATTGAGCCCTGGACTCATGAACAAGACTTTTTTTTTGTTCAGTGTCCTATCCGCATTTTTAGAGGATAACAGACTGACCCATTCATTTTTATGGGGGCAATGCACACATCTGTGTTTTTTATTCCGTTGTTCTATTCCGTAAGTTATGGAACACGCACTATCCCTATCCATTTTGCATACCCCTGCCACCTTTCAAGTCTATGGTTCCGCACGTGACCTTCCTATGGGTGCAGACTGTGCAATATGGATTACACAAAGAAACAACATGGCCATAATATAAGAACATAGGGAATGGTTGCGGAAGCAACTTTGAGGAATTATGGATCAAGATATGTAGTCTAAGATCTGTAGTTTGCAGCCCGATCTACGGCAACGGTCATGTGCATGAGGTCTTAGCAACATTAGAACTATAACAATGTAGTTTTTAAGCCAATATTGGGTATATTTGGTTTTGTCATGAGAGAGTTGCACTTTGAGGGTATGTTCACACGCAGAGTTTCCAGGCATATGTCTGGGTGTAAATTCCCCGAAATACGCCTGAAAAAACAGTACCTGAACGCCTCCAACAATCTGCCCACTGAAATTAATGGGAAAAATGGCGTTATGTTCAGACTGGGCATTTTTTACGACGCCATTTTAAAAACAGCATGTAAAAAAACGTCTCGTAAAAAGAAGTGCATTTAACTTCTTGAGACGTTTTTGGAGCGGTTTTTCATTGTGTCAATGGACACAAACAGACTCTTTGCTCCCGCTATTCATGGTGTAATGTTGGAATTCCTCTAAAGATGTTCCCTTTAATGTCAGCACAAAGTAATGGGGAACTAACTGTCCTTGCCAAACCGATTACGTTAATAAAATGTAGGTTCTGTATGAAATATCAAAACCTAACTTATGTTACATGCATAAGGATCCAGTAAGCCGAGATAGGAGAGGTTATTAGACAGGGTCCTCACGCTTTAGCGGTCTGTGCCATGTAGCGAACATTATGGCTACTCGTTACTTTTTTCAAAAATAACGGCTCTACAAATTACAAAAAAAAAAAAAATCTGACAATGCGGAGCCATTTTTTTTTTTTTTTTTTTTTAAAGTAACCAGTAGCCATAATAATCACTCCATGGCAGGGACTCTGTATAAGAAAAACAGGACTCTAACCATTTAAAAAATATATTCATAAATAAATCAGAAATTGCGTATTTTTTGGGACATATTATAATCTAATCTGCTTGTTATAGAATATATATTATGTATACAGTATATGAAATCCATACAAAATAGTCATATCAATCTTACATTTCCCATTGAAGTGTAATTTTTTTTAAGGTTAATATATATATATATATATATATATATATATATATATATATATTGTGAGGGTTTAGCATCAGGAGAGGTTGGTACAGCGGTTTCTTTGTAGCCAGAGACAGGGACGCCGTGCATTAAAAGTCATAACAGGGCTTTGCCTGTGTTTTTATTCTTGTCAAAGAAACAGCCTCATAGAATACAAAATAAATCCTGCTCGTCTGAGCACTAACTAAACAAGATATTATCTAACTATACCGAGTGCCTTCCTACCAGGCACTGGACACAAAGTAACACAGGTCTTTACTCACATAGAATACAGGCTACTCCAGCCTTAGTAGTCTCCAGTCTGAGTCAGGGGTGAGACTCACACACACTGTGTCTGCACCTTTTTATACACAGGCTACAGGTGCAGCTAATTGAGCAGCAGCCTTGTCCTACAAACAGAGATGGACTAGGGATTGGGGAACCCGCCCTGCTCTTCTCCAATCCAACTCCAGGCCCTTTTTCCGGCTTTTCCTTAAGCCGAGATTGGAAAGCTAGAGCTTTCTATTGCAAGAACTACTCATTCCCTGGAGCCTAGGATACATATGACAGGATTCTAGGGGAAATGTACCTTCCCTCAATGACTTTACCTGTCACTGTCTCACATACCCTCTTCCTCTGTTCGAGCCCGTGGGATCGGACACATTTAGCTACAAGGCAGTGTGTCCTAGACAAAGCTTCAGCATTGCCCTGCAGTTTTCCGGCTTTGTGTTCCACAGTATATTTGAAGTTTTGCAAAGTAAGAAACCACCGTGTAACTCTTGCATTTCTCTCTTTAGCTTGACACATCCACTTAAGAGGAGAGTGGTCTGTAACCAACCTAAACCGACGACCCAATAAATAATATCTCAGGGACTCAAGTGCCCACTTATTTGCCAAGCACTCCCGTTCAACTATGCTATAGTTTTTCTCAGCCGGGGTAAGTTTTCTGCTCAAATAGGTCACAGGATGTTCCTCACCACCCACCTCCTGTGACAGAACTGCTCCGAGCCCCACATTAGAAGCATCAGTTTGGACAACAAACTCCTTTTTGAAGTCAGGAGTGACTAAGACTGGTTGGTTACACAGGGCCAGTTTCAACTCTTGAAAGGTGCTTTCAGCCTTCGTGTCCCACTTGACCATGACAGACTTACTTCCCTTGGTAAGATCTGTCAGGGGCGCTGCTGTGCTGGCAAAGTTTGGAATGAACCTGCGGTAATAACCTACAATTCCTAGAAAAGCTCTGACCTGCTTTTTGGTTGAGGGCTGGGGCCAGTTTTGGATAGCCTCAACTTTGTTGACCTGTGGCTTTATCACCCCTCTCCCAATTATGTACCCCAGATACCGTGCTTCCGCCAAGCCTAAGGAACATTTCTTTGGGTTTGCTGTTAACCCCGCGGCTCTGAGGGAGTTTAGTACTGCTTGTACTTTTGGTAAGTGGCTTTCCCAGTCATCACTAAAGATTATAATGTCGTCCAGATATGCCGAAGCATACCGACTATGGGGTTTGAGGACTATGTCCATTAACCTTTGAAAGGTCGCTGGAGCCTCATGTAGCCCAAATGGTAAACAAATATATTGAAACAGACCATCTGGGGTGATGAACGCAGTTTTCTCTTTGGCGCCCTCCGTGAGGGGTACATGCCAATAGCCTTTGGTTAAATCAAGTGTTGAAAAATACCTTGAATGGCCCAGTCTCTCTATTAACTCGTCAACTCTTGGCATTGGGTATGCTTCAAACTTTGACATCTCATTTAACTTGCGGAAGTCTTTACAGAAACGCAATGACCCATCTGGTTTCGGAATCAATACAATGGGACTTGATCATTCACTTTTTGACTCTTCAATAATCCCAAGGTCTAGCATTTTCTTGACCTCCTCAGATATGGCTTGTCTACGAGCTTCAGGGACTCTGTAGGGTTTCAAGTGGACCCGAACCTGAGGCTCGGTCACAATGTCATGTTTTATTATACTCGTCTGTCCTGGCAGTTCTGAAAACACGTCTGTGTTTCTTTGCACAAACTCTTTTGTCTCCTGTTTCTGTGGCTTTGCGAGGGATTCTGACACATACACATCTGGGTTAGGACTATAGGGGGTCCTTACTGCCACGAGGGTCTCTCTTTCTTTCCATGGCTTAATTAAGTTTACATGGTATAACTGCACTGTCTTCCTTTTATCTGGTTGGTAAACTTTATAATTTACATCCCCCACCTTTTCAATTATCTCATACGGCCCTTGCCATCTAGCAAGAAATTTGCTTTCTACGGTTGGCCCTAAGACCAACACTCGATCACCAGAGTTAAAATTTCTAACTTTAGCAGTTCGGTTATACACCCTGCTCTGAGCATCCTGAGCTTGCTCCAAGTGTTCCTTAACTATCGGCATGACCGCAGCGATTCGGTCTTGCATCAACGTGACATGCTCAATTACACTCCTATAAGGTGTGGACTCTTGCTCCCAGGTTTCCTTGGCTATGTCCAGGAGACCACGGGGTTGTCTGCCGTATACAAGTTCGAAAGGAGAAAACCCTGTGGATGATTGAGGAACTTCACGTACAGCGAACATCAAATAGGGCAGAAGACAGTCCCAATCCTTCCTATCCTTACTAACCACCCTCCTCAACATGCCTTTTAATGTCTTATTGAATCTTTCGACAAGACCATCAGTTTGAGGGTGATAAATAGAGGTATGCAGGTGTTTAATTTTCAGCAGTTTACATAATTCCTTTGTGATTTTGGACATAAAGGGAGTTCCCTGATCGGTAAGGATTTCCTTAGGTAAACCAGTATGGGAAAACATGTAAAACAACTCTCTTGCAATGGCTTTTGAAGAGGAATTTCGCAAAGGGACTGCCTCAGGGTAGCGTGTGGCATAGTCCAACACCACTAGGATATATTGATGTCCTCTAGAGGATTTGACTAAAGGGCCGACCAGATCCATGGCAATTCTTTCAAAAGGGATCCCAATGATAGGCAAAGGCACCAGCGGACTCCTAAAATGTGGCATAGGAGCCGTTATCTGACACTCCGGGCAGGACTCGCAATACCTCTGAACTTCCGTATATACCCCCGGCCAGAAGAATCGTTGTAAGATACGCTCTCTGGTCTTTTCGCAACCTAGATGTCCACCCAGCACGTGTTTATGAGCCAGGTCCAACACCGTTCTACGATACGGTTGGGGTATCACCACCTGTTCAACAACCTCCCCATGTACGTTATCTATCCGATACAGCAAATCCTGGTGTGGAAACACCTTATCAGCCCCTGGATGTTGAGGCACTCCATTTAATACCTTAGTATTTTCCCTGGCTTTTACCAATGTGGGATCGCTAAGTTGAGCGGTCCCAAAATTGTTACGTGATACATTTAACTCTGGTATCTCAGAAATTTCCTCCTGCTCATCTGTTTCACC
Organism: Rhinoderma darwinii; assembly: GCF_050947455.1. Classification (NCBI taxonomy): domain Eukaryota; kingdom Metazoa; phylum Chordata; class Amphibia; order Anura; family Rhinodermatidae; genus Rhinoderma; species Rhinoderma darwinii. The sequence goes on from NC_134693.1 coordinate 36,413,099, forward strand.
AGCAAAAACAGCCAGAGGAAATTTATCAGGCTCAGTGGTCGCCCCTACTGCTGGAACCTCAGCATCTTCGTTAAAGGGTTCTGGGCTAATCACAGCGCACACATTAATACCATCATTAACATTTACAGTGGAGGTTACATCTTTCTTCCTCCACAAGTCCCAGAACACTGGGAAGTCTCTCCCCAGGATCACACTGTGCATCAGGGACTTGACCACACCCACTTCATGGCAAGCGGTTCCACAGGAAGTCTCTAGAGTGACCAAAGCGTTGGGGTATTCTTTAGTGTCCCCATGTATGCACAGGACCCCTATACTATGTCCGCTGAATGTTCCAGGGTCTATCAGGCTGGCATGCACCAGGGTAACCAGACTCCCAGAATCCAGCAAGGCACTCACAGTACACCCTTCCACTTTTACGACACACATTTGTTGCTCAGTCTCGTAAACAGTCTCAGCAGAACAAACAGGACGTGCAAACAAGGATATTCGCCTTGCTGCATCACACTCCATTGGCTCAGTAGTCAGGGGACAATTGGCAGCAATATGCCCAGGTCCATAACACCGCCAGCACTGTATGCGGCCCCGGTCCCCAACTTGAGACCCTGGTCTGGCCTTCAGTGTCTCTCTGGGATTTCTTCCCTCCGTCTGCTCCCCTTCTGAGCCACCTCCCTTAAAGACATTTCTCACCCCTCTAGTAAATGGAACAGTCTTACTGGGTGCTCCGCACGATTTGCTGTTCCTGGGGTTAGAACATCCAGGCGGTACTTCTTGGAGTAGATCCTGAGTAGCTCTGTACCTTTCAATCAGGTTCACCAGCTGTTCCGCATCTGTAGGATCTCCTTGACCGACCCAATGCTGAACCTTCGGTGGTAAGGAGCGGATATATTTGTCAAGCACCACTCTCTCCACGATCTGCGCAGGGGTTGATTCCTCTGGCTGTAGCCATTTCCTTGCAAGATGGACAAGATCATACATTTGTGATCGCACAGGTAGGTGTTCCACGAAAGTCCAGTTGTGCACCCGTCGAGCACGCACATTCATATTAACACCCAGACGGGCAAGGATCTCACCCTTCAGCTTGTAATCCTTGGCATCCTGCTCATTGAGATCAAAGTACGCCTTTTGCGGCTCTCCGGTTAGGAAAGGTGCCACCACTGCTGCCCACTGATCTGAAGGTAACTTCTCTCGTTCTGCCACTCGCTCAAACACCATGAGATAGGCCTCAACGTCGTCGGTGGATGTCATCTTCTGCAGAGATGTCTGTACCGCTGCACGAGTGGTTTGGCGCAAACCATGAGGCCCCGCTGACCTCTCCACTGAGGCCTGAATTTGGTCTTGCAAATTGCGATTCATTTGCTGCTGTTCTTTTAAGGCCAGTTTGTGGGCTTCACCCAGCAGAATATTGGTTTCAGCCTGTGCACGCATGGCTTCCTCATGCACCATTCGCTGAGTCGCGCTGGCTTCTTGCAGAGCTGTGCTTATCTTCCCCTGGTTGATATTAGTCTGAATCAGCTGTTTAAGTATTTGATCCATTTTAACAGTCTCTTTTAGCCCTGTTGCCGCCTTCACCCAAGACATACACTTCCAAGCACTCTCGGGGAGAAAAAATTGTGTTGTTGCCCCTAGCACGATTTTCCACTTGGAGCAGCAAAAGTCCTTTTAAATAGGTGTATGTCTCTTTAAGACCGCGCCTGCATCGGTCACCATATGTGAGGGTTTAGCATCAGGAGAGGTTTGTACAGCGGTTTCCTTGTAGCCAGAGACAGGGACACCGTGCATTAAAAGTCATAACAGGGCTTTGCCTGTGTTTTTATTCTTGTCAAAGAAACAGCCTCATAGAATACAAAATAAATCCTGCTCGTCTGAGCACTAACTAAACAAGATATTATCTAACTATACCGAGTGCCTTCCTACCAGGCACTGGACACAAAGTAACACAGGTCTTTACTCACATAGAATACAGGCTACTCCAGCCTTAGTAGTCTCCAGTCTGAGTCAGGGGTAAGACTCACACACACTGTGTCTGCACCTTTTTATACACAGGCTACAGGTGCAGCTAATTGAGCAGCAGCCTTGTCCTACAAACAGAGATGGACTAGGGATTGGGGAACCCGCCCTGCTCTTCTCCAATCCAACTCCAGGCCCTATTTCCGGCTTTTCCTTAAGCCGAGATTGGAAAGCTAGAGCTTTCTATTGCAAGAACTACTCATTCCCTGGAGCCTAGGATACATATGACAGGATTCTAGGGGAAATGTACCTTCCCTCAATGACTTTACCTGTCACTGTCTCACAATATATATATATATATATATATATATATATATATATATATATATATATATATATCTCAAACCATGGTCAAGGTATTAGCTGGAAGAACAAATTGAGATTCATTTGTTTTCATTTAGTAATTTTTTCTGCACAACGTTCATTTAAAGCAGGGTTTTCACTGGTCACTTTAATGTTCATGGTTAACAGCAGCACGAAATGGAGCAACATATACTAACATGTATGTTCAATTTCATCAAGGAATTAATGATCTCAAGCCCACAGCTAGATCTTTACATTTTAATCTAAGCATACGTTGCAAATATCACGGTGTCATGGTTTTGCTATATTTATCACTTGTCGCACATTCAGTATTAATCATGGTGTCAACACAAAGCTTTGTAATAGATTTCTAATGATTTTAAAGAAAGATGGCAGATATTTAGCACAATATATCAAGGTATAATTTATGTCTATTAATCATCATGACAAAACTAAAAGGAAACACAGATCACACTTTAATGGGTATTGCTTGCATTTAGTTTCTAAAATGTAACATTGTGGCTAGGTATCTATCATTGTTTCCAAGGAAGTAAAGAAAAAAAAAAGAAAAAGCTTAAGTCACCTCTGCTAGGTGATCCATCATGAGAGGTTTATAATATATAAACATGTGCAGCTTCTACTACAAAAAAGACAGTCCAAACGGGATTTAGGAATACAATGTCTCATTCAGACACCCAAGTGTAATCGACTAGTCAAATTTATAGCAATACAGAAAAAAGGTAACAATAATAAATTTCAAACTTACATATTGTATAGAAAAAAGTGCTGGTGCATTCCCTATCAACAAGGCTGAAATGTACCTTCTATACAGAGTAGGCTCGATCCTGCCCAGTGCTATCGGGAAAGCCTTTTCCAAAAGAAAGCTTTGGGTAAGGCTCTTCTGTTCTTATAGGACAGGACACAATCTTGTCCTCGGCACTTAATATCTCTGTACAGAGATGTGTACAGGAGCTCTTATGTATATTTAATATTTCAAGATGACCGATGAAGTCTTTATTATTGACCTCGTGAATGTCTATGAACTAGATATCAAGTTTTTAGAAGTTTAACCTCCATTACCTGTGTGGCAATGTTCTTTCAATAAGTTTTTGGGTATTAAAGTGTCAATCACTGTGAACAGATGCCTGACTAGGCTGGTGCAAAGCTTCAAAAATAAAGGAGTGACCTCTCCTTATGTGTTAGATATCCAAAAAAGAGAACGTGAGGCAGCACTCAAATAAAGTGAATTTATTTATCCAACATGGAACCACAACCGGTTGTGGTTCCATGTTGGATGAATAAATTCACTTTATTTGAGTGCTGCTTCACGTTCTCTTTTTTGGATATATATATATATATATATATTTGGGTGTTTTTTTTTAACAGCCAATATCAATGACAATTAATATTGGAAAACACTGTACAATGAAAAGGCTAGTGAAAATGTAGGGACATTTTTGTAATAACCTATGAAACCCATAAGATAATACAGGTTGTAATTCTCCCTTTTCCTTATTCCATGCATCAAAAGCAACAAAAAAAAATACAACCAACACATTTGTTCAGTAGTAATATTTGACTTTCCTTGGATACTCTACGGACACTTTACAGTACTAGTATCAGAGTTGTAGCTAGATTTTTCATCACCGGGGGCAAAAGATTTCATTTGCTGCCCTATCCTTGTATCTAAATACCCTGACCAAGGCAGAGTGGCTTGCTGAAACACTCCCCCAGACACCGAGCAAACAGGGCATATTCCATGCCAGCCCCCTCTTAGCTACAACCCTGGGTAAAAGAAGACCCTAGGACAGAATGCAGTGCTATTTTAAGACCAACAAGGCACACATCCGCGATTTTCTTTCCTTATATAAAATGGTTTACTGAACAATTTTCTTTCAATCAGAGGCCAGAAAAGCTTCACTAAAGCACTAAAGAGAAACTAACAAATGCGTCGACTAGAGATAGTGTAGAACTCTTCCAGTCTAATATCAAAGTGGATACCAATAATAGCATGTTATTCCGGTGTGGAGATATGATGGAAGTTACAGGGTCAAAGTCTAAAACTCATTTGCTTCAATATCACCACTTGTGCTTGTACACGCTGTTACGTTCGTAGCGACTGTGCAAGGTATTGCATCACTGTCCTATTTACGTGAATGGGACAATACTGCAATACCTAGCACAGCCGCAACAAAAGTAATGGCGTGTGCAAGTACAAATTAAAATAAAATCCATATAAACAGCTGTCCGGTGGGGGTGGTGAGAGTCAGACCCTCACCAATCTAGTATTGATGGCCTATCGTACGGATAGGCCATCAATTATAAATTCCTGATCCACACAATGTTCCTATGACAAGACAGGACAGCCAGAACCACACGTAGACCCTAAACCATGTTGATGTTAAAAATACCAGACTGTTGCAAAATTCCAGATTAAAACGTAGTTTGGGATTAAGAACAGATTATTTTTAGGACTTTCACATTACACTGGAAAAGTTCTGTAATCTCTCCAACTAATCACATGAAAGCATACAAAGTCATGAAAGTCCATAATTAACCTGTTAGGGACTGTGGCAGGATGGTGCTGTTAGATTTGCTAAGACATGCGTGCCCACAGAACTCAGTTAGTGCTCAGTCAGACACTTTAAATCATATGTATAGATACATCCAAAAACCCTGCTTGACTGCATCAGTCATGTGGGGTATTCGGGCACGTTGTCGCTGCAGCTAGTTAAACAAAGAGCATTGCGGACCACCGGTGAGTATAAATTCTTATCTTATTTTAAGTCCCTGAATTTTATTGGGAACTTGAAAAACCCCTTTAACAATTAAGTGGAGTTCACATAGGGTGGATACGCTGCGTAAAAGCTTGCTGCGAATCCGCCCTGTGCGCCGCAGGGCATTCTGGGTGACAAACTGCACCAAACTGTGGTGAGGTTTTTCGCCTGGAATGTCCGCTGCAGAAAACGTCACCATTAGCTGGCCTGCTAGCCAGCCGGCCTCCTCAGATTTCATCCCAGGAGACGGCTGCAGCCTGTAATTGGCTGCAGCGGTGTTCACATGGGATGAAGCATCAACCCAGGAGGCCAGCCCTCTGACGTCATCTAGGCCGGCCTCCTGTGATGATGTTTCATCCCATGTGACCGCCGCTACAGCCTTGATTGGCTGCAGCGGACAAATTGGATAAAACGTCATTCCAGGAGGCCGGTTTGGAAGAAGAAACACAGACTTCCTGGTAAGTATACGATTTTTTTATTTTTCGGACTTGCGTTTTTTGCAGTGGAATCACGGCGATTCCGCCACAAAAAAAATGCAACAACTGCTATTTGTTGCGGGTTTTACCTCCCCATTGAATTCACCTGCAACAAATAAGCAGTGTTGAAATGCTTGTGGCATAAAATTTCGCCCCACATGTAAATTTCTGAGCGTTTTTTCCCGCTCAGTATTTACGCAGAGTGTGGATAAGATTTGTTCAAATCTCATCCACTTTGCTGCTACTGTATTATGCTGCAGAAAATCCGCAGTATTTACGCAATGTGTGAACTGACACTTAGGGTCTTTACTGCCATCGATTTTGACGAAAATCTGCTGGCAAATCCAAAGAGTCTCCATGGTAAAATCCACATGGGACACATGCAGATTTTGCTGCTTGTATGGTACTTAATTCACCCTTTGTAAAAAATCTACAACAATTCTGCATCATAATGCGCATGCTACAAATCTGAAAATGCGCAGCATGCCTTAAAATCAATGCCTATCCACATGTATTGTACTGTATATTGTCATGGATTTTCAGTGCAGAATCCGCGCAAATAATCTAAACATGATCTTGGAATTTTAGCTAAACTACTATGCATGAAACTCCAGTTCTAGGGATTGCAAATAGAAATCACCCTTTAAATGAATGAGATTTAACACAGCAGGAAACCGCTCAGGAAGGTAAACATGAGAAATAAATAAGTCTTTGAGGTACTCTATTTTAAATAATGGGGACTAACACATGTTTAATGTAATAATCCGATTTTACCTTTTTTGTGCAATGTGAGCCCTGGTTGTATTTAATGCAATAAGGTTTTACAGCTTGATGCTTCATGAACAGTTGACGAAAAATCAATGCTCATGAAATACCTTCATGACACTGGTAAAAATGAGAAGTTCGCACAAGCTTGAACATTTCTCTCGCTATATTTGAAATCCAAAACAATAGTTGCAAAAATATTAATAAATAATCAATGGATCTAATTATTACACACTTAAAGGGGTATTACCAAAATTATAAATTATCACCTATCAACAGGATAGGTGATAACCTTATGATCGATGGGACCCCCACCGATCTGGGAACCCCAGATCCAGGACATTGAATAGAGGGCTGGTTGAGCATGGACACCGCCGCTCCATTCAGTGTCTATAGAAATGACGGAAACAGCCGAGTACAGTGCTCGGCTGTTCCCATCTTTCTCATAGAGAGTGAATGGAGTGGTGGGCACAAGCTCCTCACTGCAGAGAGTAAAGTGAGGAAAATCTGGCGGTTCGGTAAAACTGTTCTCATGATCGGTAGGGGTCCCAGCGATCATAAAATGATCAACTATCCTATGGATAGGTGATAATTTATGATTTTGGGAATACTCTTAACATTCTTATCTGTAGAGCAATTAAAGGAAATCTGTGATCACATTGACGTCTCCCAAACCGCTAATACCACTATATAGGGAAGGATGATAGTTTGTTTTTTTTCAACAGACCTATGTTGCCCAAGTCAGCCAACTGTGTATTACAAAAATAGTGGTTTTATTCCACTAGGCGCCATATGCAAATAAGCACTGAAGAGTCCTGCAATCCAGGAAGAGTCCTGCATTCTAAGCAGAAATCACGTACGTAGACTGCAGGACACTTCCTGGATTCCGGACTAGAAAACCTCCTGGTCTCATTCTCTCACAGGAGATACAGCATTACCAAAACTGAGGTGTGTACGCGGTCCTTAGAATTACTGCCCTTTTCTTTTACAAGAAATGGAAGCGAGGGGCAAATAGACACTGGAACCCCTTATATTAACGGGTTTGGCTGGATAAAAAAAAACAACAACACTTTCATTCACATTATTAGGGACCTAATTATTCTGACCTAATAGAAAAGGGTCATCATTCACCCTCATCTATTAGCCAGAGATGAGAGCAGGTGCAAAGCGTGTCTCTCCCATGCATTACATGAATAGACTATTGATTTCAATAAAGACTGTGTAATGCTTCAATGTATTGGTACTGATTGGGAACTGAATATTTTCTGCAGATTCAACCAAAGATTACAGCTGATTACATTTGGCCAAAAGGCTACGAAGACTGTGAAGTTGTTCTTCACAGTTCACATAGTTTGAATGGGTCTACAATATTAAGCATTAAAGGGGTTGTCCAGGATTAGAGAAACATGCCTGCTTCCAAAAACAGCACCACGCCGTTCACAGGTTGTGTGTGGTATTTCAGCTCAGCCACATTCACATCAATAGAGCAGAGCAGCAATATCAGACAGTCCATGGACAGCTGTGGCACGTTTTTTTTTGGAAGACATCAGCCTTGTTTTTCTAATCCTAGACAACCCCTTTAATAATGATGATGTTTTTTTTTTTAGTTAGTAATTTAGGAATATGCTGTAGATCTTTTATGCAGTCTTAAGATACTGAAAACAACCATTGATAATAAAGACACTGGCATAGACATGGCAGTAAGCCACCTTGGCATTCAACTACAGATGTTACCATCACAGCCGCGAATTTCAGTAAAGCCTTGTCATTCTCCCACAGGCAGCAACATCTTATGCAGCGTCTCTGTAACAAGCATGTCTGCCAACGAAAAGTCCAGATCAATGTCAGCTGCATTAAGATCAATAATAACCTGGCTTTCGGTGATGGCTAAGAGCACAAATACATCAGGACCAGCAGGTGCACCCTTCAGCTACCGACTAAATAATGCATATACGTTGACTTTTTTATTTTTAGTGTTGTTTTCACTATTAAAGTTTTCAAGTTACACAAAGTAAGAATGAGTAAAATTCAATAAGGAAGAAAATGGTGACATTTTCAAACTGAAATAATAAAAGACGTACAGTAGGTATTTTACAAAATTCATGTTTTATACAAAATAAATAGAAGTAAACTTTTGCAACCATTTTTGCAATCAATCTCATATAAAAAAAAAGATAAAGTAACTTTGCAAATTGTTTTGATTAAAAATATCCTACCGTTTGGTGTATACAGCTCCTATGCAGACCTGAATGCACACAAATAGTACAGTTGCTGCTTTACAGGGTCATTTTTTTCTGCGCAGATTTTCACAGTGATAACTTTTTAAATGTTACATTTAGGCTACCAGTGGAGAACCTGCCATAGAAGCAAGATACACCATTACTATAGGGTCTATAAAGGGGTGGCCCTGGATGCTGCCACCACATTTCTCAAGTGCTAGTTCCAAGACAAGAAGGGTCCCGTTTCTGTTCCAAGGTAGGCGGAAACCGTAACACTGCACAGTCCTTGGAGGGCCATTGATCTCAGAAGGCGGTTAAGCGGTGCAAACCAGCGTCTTATTTTGTTTTTCGCTATGTTGTCAACATTCCTCTCTGTACGCTTCTCTATACTACCCAGGAGACTTTCTTACAGTACAAGGTCATTTTATTAACTACGTTTACTCCAGAAAAAGTAAAGGAGTCTTTACTATCTGAAAAGAAATCTCAAACATAGAAATATGACAATAACCTGTGCTTGCATTTCTACTTGCCACTTTCTTCTTATTGTACCTCTAGGGATTAAGTGAAGAGAATAAGGTCATATTTGTTATATCTTCATAGTTTTTCCTTCGACTGGGGTCAGAGGACCATTTTATTGTCATTCAATGGCAAGCACAAGATCCCGACAGAAGGATTACAACTTTGAATTTAACAAAACGAATCATAAGTTACTATAGCCTGTTTCGGTGGGAGTACAATCAGCTGTAAGTTGTATTCTTTTTTTTTTTGTGTCATTCCTCGTAACCTGTTCAGCTGTATCCTATTCTGAAGTGAATTAAATGCAAGCACTAGGGGATTTCTACTATGGAGTGCACGTGCTGAATGTGCATGAATGGCGTAGATATCTCTGCCCGAACATGCATCATCATGTATGTAGGTGTACACACACATCACAGTTTCACTTTGCAAAGTAAGAGACTCCACCCTGGGTGGTGATTTTGCACCCTTCTTTTTGAAAATGACTTGCGTAATTCCAGTACTAATATAGACTATGGCAAAATTCACGATTACAGACAGACACTAAGGGGGAATGTAACAAAGTTTCAACGCCAGATTTCCGGAGTAGAAATGACGCAAACGGCTCACAAAGATTGGCCGTTTCCCCTATTCTCGACAGTTTTAAAAATGTCAATGGTGCTTAGGTAAAGGATCATTGTCACACACGGCCTGACACATTTACTACAATTTATGACAGAACCTGCTGTAAATTATAGCTGAATTCAACGCCAGCTCCTGGCTGGCATAGATTTCATTCAGTGGCACGTGTGCAGCCAAAGATGCAACATATTTGTCAAGAGGCGTGTGCTTTTAATAAATTTGTTGAATCTTACTCCAGCTAGATTTTTATTGACTGGTGTAGTCTTAATACATCTCCCCCTAAATGTTTATGCTTAGCCCTCTGCAGTGTTTTGCCACTAGAAAATGTTCCTTTCACATAAATTTGTAATGCCTTCACTTAACGCGAAAGACAACATTAGGCTGTGTGCACACCTGTATTAGAGGCACTGTTTGGAGCCTCCGTCGCAGATTTGATAAAAAAAACTACAGACAAAATAGCGCAGCACGTAGCGTTTTCTTGTCCGGTAAAATGTCTGACACCGTGCCGAAAACCCGACAGATCCCTTTATAGTCAATAGGGTCCATCAGGCATCGTTGGTCACATAGTTACATAGTTAGTACGGTTGAAAAAAAGAGACTTGTCCATCAAGTTCAACCAAGGGATGGGAAAAAGGGAAGGGATGAAACAAAATTTCTCCACATTGACATAGGAGCTGATATTTTTTTTAGTTCTAGGAAATTATCTAACCCTTTTTTAAAGCCATCGACTGTCCCTGCTGTGACCAGCTCCTGCGGTGACTATTCCATAGATTCACAGTTCTCACAGTAAAGAAGGCTTGTCGCCTCTGGAGATGAAACCTTTTTTTCTCCAGAGTGCCCTTTTGTCTTTTGAGGGGGTTTTACATGGAACAGGTTTTCACTATATTTATGGGACATTCATATATTTATATAAGTTAATCATGTCCCCCCTTAGTCGTCTCTTTTCAATAGGTTTAATTATTTTAATCTTTCAAAAATGCGTAAAAAACGGCTGTACATTAAAAAGCGCTTTTCAAAAAACGCTAGCGTTTTTGATGTGTTTGCAAATAGTTTTCTAGCGCCGTGTGAACAAGGCTTTATTGTCAAGTTGAGTTGCAAGGTGCCGAAACCATACCAAAGTGAAAAGGGAACGCAATTCAGTTTTTTCATTGCGTGTGGTTGTAGTGGTTAAGGCTACCAAAGCAGCAGTCTATGCCAACTGCCTAATAGGTATGACATACTGCCAAAAACCACTGACATCTGTTCATGGGGGTGAGAGTGATAATACATCAGTTTGAGTTTTCTGGGTGACCTTGTTATTTTCACGTAAGTTTGTCAGTTTTAGAAGTGTTTGATACTAACTCCTACTTCATATACTTCTGTGAATGTAATTGTAGAATTGCAAGTTAGTTGTTCTTCAGTGTTCTTGTACGGTGTGCAAAATAAATATATATATATATATATATATATAAACCAAGAAATCCTGCAGCACTCCAATGTAGCAAAATGTGTGGTTTATTTCAATCAACAAACAGATGCAATGTTTCTGTCCAACCTAAGGTCCTAAGGTTGGACAGAAATGTTGCATCTGTTTGTTGATTGACATAAACCATACTTTTTGCTACATTTGAGTGCTGTAGGATTTCTTTGTATATATCTAACAGTCCTTGGATCGGGATTACCTGCTGGGCACCCATACCCATTTTGGAATTTGCTTTTGAGTACTGTTATTATCTATTGATAGATATACAGTGGAGGAAATAAGTATTTGATCCCTTGCTGATTTTGTAAGTTTGCCCACTGTCAAAGTCATGAACAGTCTAGAATTTTTAGGCTAGGTTAATTTTATAATTTTACCAGTGAGAGATAGATTATATATATAAAAAAAAAAAAGAAAATCACATTGTTAAAATTATATTTATTTATTTGCATTGTGCACAGAGAAATAAGTATTTGATCCCCTACCAACCATTAAGTGTTCAGCCTCCTCCAGACCAGTTACACGCTCCAAATCAACTTGGTGCCTGCATTAAAGACAGCTGTCTTACATGGTCACCTGTATAAAAGACTCCTGTCCACAGACTCAATTAATCAGTCTGACTCTAACCTCTACAACATGGGCAAGACCAAAGAGCTTTCTAAGGATGTCAGGGACAAGATCATAGACCTGCACAAGGCTGGAATGGGCTACAAAACCATAAGTAAGACGCTGGGTGAGAAGGAGACAACTGTTGGTGCAATAGTAAGAAAATGGAAGACATACAAAATGACTGTCAATCGACATCGATCTGGGGCTCCATGCAAAATCTCACCTCGTGGGGTATCCTTGATCCTGAGGAAGGTGAAAGCTTAGCCAAAAACTACACGGGGGGAACTTGTTAATGATCTCAAGGCAGCTGGGACCACAGTCACCAAGAAAACCATTGGTAACACATTACGCCGTAATGGATTAAAATCCTGTAGTGCCCGCAAGGTCCCCCTGCTCAAAAAGGCACATGTACAGGCCCGAAGTTTTCAAATGAACATCTGGATGATTCTGAGAGTGATTGGGAGAAGGTGCTGTGGTCAGATGAGACTAAAATTGAGCTCTTTGGCATTAACTCAACTCGCCGTTTTTGGAGGAAGAGAAATGCTGTGTATGACCCAAAGAACACCGTCCCCACTGTCAAGCATGGAGGTGGAAACATTATGTTTTGGGGGTGTTTCTCTGCTAAGGGCACAGGACTACTTCACCGCATCAATGGGAGAATGGATGGAGCCATGTACCGTCAAATCCTGAGTGACAACCTCCTTCCCTCCACCAGGACATTAAAAATGGTTCGTGGCTGGGTCTTCCAGCACGACAATTACCTGAAACATACAGCCAAGGCAACAAAGGAGTGGCTCAAAAAGAAGCACATTAAGGTCATGGAGTGGCCTAGCCAGTCTCCAGACCTTAATCCCATCGAAAACTTATGGAGGGAGCTGAAGATCCGAGTTGCCAAGCGACAGCCTCGAAATCTTAATGATTTACAGATGATCTGCAAAGAGGAGTGGGCCAAAATTCCATCTAACATGTGTGCAAAGCTCATCATCAACTACTAAAAATGTCTGACTGCTGTCCTTGCCAACAAGGCTTTTGCCACCAAGTATTAAGTCTTGTTTGCCAAAGGGATCAAATACTTATTTCTCTGTGCACAATGCAAATAAATATATATAATTTTGACAATGTGATTTTTTTTTATTTTTTTTTATATAATCTATCTCTCACTGGTAAAATTAACCTAGCCTAAAAATTCTAGACTGTTCATGTCTTTGACAGTGGGCAAACTTACAAAATCAGCAAGGGATCAAATACTTATTTCCTTCACTGTATATATATATATATATATATATTATGGTTTGTCTAAGGGTAGGGATATTTTGCTCCCATCTAGCACACCAGCTATTGAAGCATTTAGTACAGCTGTAAAAACTTATATTGATCTTTTGAAAGTCAAATCTATTACTTTACACACCACAACTTGACTTCAGTTGAAATAGGGGCCTTTAATGAACTTTCCCCGAGACACTAATATCACGATAAAACCGGCCGACAAGGGTGGGGCTGTTGTGGTGATGGTTACCCCCAAGTACATCTCTCAGATTAAACAACAACTTAGTGATACCAAGGTATACAACAGATACCCTATGACCCCAAATTTGAAATCAATAAGGAAATAATTTTGGATGAGGCAGTCAATGGTGGGATTATTGATAGGGATTTAAGTCTTTTTCTAATGGTTGAACAACCAGGAACCCCAGTTTTATACATGCTACCTAATTCACTTATCAATCCACCGGGTCGACCAATTTTATCTGGGACCGACTCCATTTTCTGTAATATGGCAATTTTTTTGGACAGGGTTCTTAGGAAGAATGCAATGAATTCTACTTCCTATATTCGGGACACCATGGGCTTTCTAATTAAACTTAAAAATGTATATATATCCTTGGACAAGGAGATCCTAATGATGTAATTTTATGTAATGAGCCTATACACTGTAATTGATCATACTAGGGGTCTTAGTGCTGTGGAAAATTATCTGGAGAAATCGAACTTTACTACTGATTGTCGTTTGTTCCTTCTACAATTACTTGTTATCATCCTGAAACATAATTATTTTTTTTTGGAGATTACTTTTTCTACCAGTTACAGGGGACGGCTATGGGATCCAACATTGCTCCCACGTATGCTAACATCTATATGCGTACCCTGGACGAGGCATACGTCTATGTGTCCCACCATTTTGGGAGTTCTACGATGGTGGCGATACATCGATGATGTCCTCCTCCTCCGGGTGGTTGATCTAATGACACTCAATGACTTTCATATGTATTTAAATACTATTGATGAGGCAGTTTAGTTTACAATGGTGCACTCTGAGACTGAGTTACAGTTTCTAGATCTTAGTGAAACTTGATAATGGGCAGAGCTATACACCAAACCCACTGACCGTAATAATTTACTTTCTTTTAATAACAATCATCCAAGAAGGATGGTGAGGAGTCTCCCAACTAGCCAGGTCACGCGAGTTAAGAGGGTGGTGAGTGACGATGACAAAATTGAACGAACCCTTGATGACATGATTAAGACATGATTAAGAAATTTACTACACGAGGTTCCCCTACAAAATAGTTTCAGAGACATTGCAAACATAGCACTGACATTGAGAGGAGCACACTCCTAACTCCTCGAAGACCTAGATCTAATATTGGATGCATTCCGTTTGTTTCTAGATATACAGAGAATAGCAATACAATAGCTAAAGTCAACAAACAACACTGGCCGATGTTGAGCAACTGTTTACGCAATGTGACTGAGTTCCACCAACCCCCTATGTTCTCCTACCGTAGGTCCGTTAACTTGAGGGATAAATTGGTAAAGGCTGACACTGGCCCGCTCCATATTATGAAACAAACCTTTCTTAAACCACCTAAATTGGGGTGCTTTCCATGTCAGCTGTATTATCTGTAAATTTATGGTAAAGGGACCAACATTTACGCACCCAGTGACGAACGATACATATCAGATTAGACATTTTCTAACTTGTGATACTGATCATGTGATCTATATTCTTCAGTGCCCATTTATACTACTGTATGTGGGTGAAACCACCCTTGACCTTAAAACTAGGCTCAATCAACACAGATATGCACATGCACGGTGTAAAGCAGTGGACGCCGCTTTGGTTGCTGTGTCTCATTTGGATACCTCGAGGTGATTAACTTGCTTTTATACATCACATTTGGTACATCTGCACCTATTATTGTCCACATATGATTACATTTGTACAATGATTATGTATTAAGCTATTGTCACTGAATAGTGTATTTATATAACTGTAATCCCTGAACGTGGGACTCAGATAATATGCCACTATGTGATATACTACGTATATTTGTTATAGAAATTATACATTGTACCTTTTTCACTTTTCCATTTTGATTGGAAGTTGTTATGATGTTGATTGAGACTGATATAAACCTCACTATTACACCATGTTATTGCTTGAGAAAGGCTCTAGGAGAAGAGCTGAAATGTTGCCTGAGGGCAGGAGTGGGGAACCTCTTTTCTGCCAAGGGTCGTTTGGATACTTATAACATCATTTGTGGGCCATACAAAATTATCAACTTAACAATGCCCCCCATAGCTGCCCCCCACACAGTATAATGCCCCCATAGCTGCCCCACTGTATAAAGCCCCTATAGCTGCCCCCACAGTTTATTGCCACCCATAGCTGCCCCATACACTATAATGCCCCATACAGTATAATGCCCCCCATAGCTGCCTCATACAGTATACTGTATTGGCACAGTATAATGCCCCCATACAGTATAATGCCCACCATAGCTGCTCCATACAGTATAATGCCCCTCATAGCTGTCCCATACAGTATAATGTCCCCCCATAGCTGTCCCATACCCAGTATAATGCCCCCTCAGCAGCTACCATATGAGTCCCCCCTCCCATACCCAGTGCCACTGCCAGCCTGGGAGTGGACCACTGCGGTCACCAGACCTCACGTCACTGACTCCGGTTAGGTGACCGGACTGGTCCATTCTTGGGCTGGCACAGTACAGTCACCTGACCTCACGTGACTGACTCAGGTCAGGTGACCAGACTGATCCACTCTTGGGTCGGCATGCACCAACCTCACTCAGACCACCACTGCCGCCATACTTGGCTGCCAAATGTGAGTGAGTAGGGCAAAATCACAACGGCTGTGGGGGTCAGAGTGAGGTCGGGCCGGCTAAATGATCCCATGAGCCTAATACGGCCCGTGGGCCAGACGTTCCTCACCCCTGCCTGAGTGTAATAAATACCAATTTAAGTGCTGCCTATTTTTTGTCTATACCTATACGGGACAACGGTCTGTTCACTGTAGACGTTGACACTGGCGTTTTGTGGGTACTATTTAATGAAGCTGCCAGTTGAGACATTAGAGTCTCTAGATTGAGAAATAGACGCCTCACAGGTCCTCAACTGGCAGCTTCATTAAATAGTACCCGCAAAACGCCAGTGTCAACGTCTACAGTGAAGAGGCGACTCCGGGATGCTGGCCTTCAGGGCAGAGTGGCAAAGAAAAAGCCATATCTGAGACTGGCTAATAAAAGGAAAAAATTCATATGGGCAAAAGCACACAGACATTGGACAGAGGAAGATTGGAAAAAAGTGTTATGGACAGACGAATCGACGTTTGAGGTGTTTGGATCACACAGAAGAACATTTTTGAGACGCGGAACAACTGAAAAGATACTGGAAGATTGCCTGACGCCATCTGTCAAGCATGGTGGAGGTAATGTGATGGTCTGGGGTTGCTTTGGTGCTGGTAAAGTGGGAGATTTGTACAAGGTAAAAGGGATTTTGAATAAGGAAGGCTATCACTCCATTTTGCAACGCCATGCCATACCCTGTGGACAGCGCTTGATTGGAGTCAATTTCATCCTACAACAGGACAATGACCCAAAGCACACCTCCAAATTATGCAAGAACTATTTAGGGAAGAAGCAGGCAGCTGGTATTCTATCTGTAATGGAGTGGCAAGCACAGTCACCAGATCTCAACCCCATAGAGCTGTTGTGGGAGTAGCTTGACCGTATGGTACGCAAGAAGTGCCCATCAAGCCAATCCAACTTGTGGGAGGGGCTTCTGGAAGCATGGGGTGAAATTTCTCCCGATTACCTCAGCAAATTAACAGCTAGAATGCCAAAGGTCTGCAATGCTGTAATTGCTGCAAATGGAGCATTCTTTGACGAAAGCAAAGTTTGAAGGAGAAAATTATTATTTGAAATAAAAATCATTATTTCTAACCTTGTCAATGTCTTGACTATATTTTCTAGTCATTTTGCAACTCATTTGATAAATATAAGTGTGAGTTTTCATGGAAAATACCAAATTGTCTGGGTGACCCCAAATTTTTGAACGGTAGTGTAACTGTTAGCCATAATCTTCAACATTGAAAGAAAAAAATGCTGGAAATAGATCACTCTGTGTGTAATGAATCTATAGAATATATGAGTTTCACTTTTTTAATTGAATTACTGAAATAAATTACTTTTTGATGATATTCTAATTAATTGAGAAGGACTAGTATATATATGTGTATGTCTGTATATATATATATATATATATATATATATATATATATATATATATATATATATGTGCGTGTGTATACAGTGAAGGAAATAAGTATTTGATCCCTTGCTGATTTTGTAAGTTTGCCCACTGTCAAAGACATGAACAGTCTAGAATTTTTAGGCTAGGTTAATTTTACCAGTGAGAGATAGATTATATTTAAAAAAAAAAAGAAAATCACATTGTCAAAATTATATATATTTATTTGCATTGTGCACAGAGAAATAAGTATTTGATCCCTTTGGCAAACAAGACTTAATAGTTGGTGGCAAAACCCTTGTTGGCAAGCACAGCAGTCAGACGTTTTTTGTAGTTGATGATGAGGTTTGCACACATGTTAGATGGAATTTTGGCCCACTCCTCTTTGCAGATCAACTGTAAATCATTAAGATTTTGAGGCTGTCGCTTGGCAACTCGGATCTTCAGCTCCCTCCATAAGTTTTCGATGGGATTAAGGTCTGGAGACTGGCTAGGCCACTCCATGACCTTAATGTGCTTCTTTTTGAGACACTCCTTTGTTGCCTTGGCTGTATGTTTCAGGTAATTGTCGTGCTGGAAGACCCAGCCACGAGCCATTTTTAATGTCCTGGTGGAGGGAAGGAGGTTGTCACTCAGGATTTGACGGTACATGGCTCCATCCATTCTCCCATTGATGCAGTGAAGTAGTCCTGTGCCCTTAGCAGAGGAACACCCCCAAAACATAATGTTTCCACCTCCATGCTTGACAGTGGGGACGGTGTTCTTTGGGTCATAGGCAGCATTTCTCTTCCTCCAAACACGGCGAGTTGAGTTAATGCCAAAGAGCTCAATTTTAGTCTCATCTGACCACAGCACCTTCTCCCAATCACTCTCAGAATCATCCAGATGTTCATTTGCAAATTTCAGACGGGCCTGTACATGTGCCTTCTTGAGCAGGGGGACCTTGCGGGCACTGCAGGATTTTAATCCATTACGGCGTAATGTGTTACCAATGGTTTTCTTGGTGACTGTGGTCCCAGCTGCCTTGAGATGATTAACAAGTTCCCCCCGTGTAGTCTTCGACTGATCTCTCACCTTCCTCAGGATCAAGGATACCCCACGAGGTGAGATTTTGCATGGAGCCCCAGATCGATGTCGATTGACAGTCATTTTGTATGTCTTCCATTTTCTTACTATTGCACCAACAGTTGTCTCCTTCTCACCCAGCGTCTTACTTATGGTTTTGTAGCCCATTCCAGCCTTGTGCAGGTCTATGATCTTGTCCCTGACATACTTAGAAAGCTCTTTGGTCTTGCCCATGTTGTAGAGATTAGAGTCAGACTGATTAATTGAGTCTGTGGACAGGAGTCTTTTATACAGGTGACCATTTAAGACAGCTGTCTTTAATGCAGGCACCAAGTTGATTTGGAGCGTGTAACTGGTCTGGAGGAGGCTGAACTCTTAATGGTTGGTAGGGGATCAAATACTTATTTCTCTGTGCACAATGCAAATAAATATATATAATTTTGACTATGTGATTTTCTTTTTTTTTTAATATAATCTATCTCTCAATGGTAAAATAAACCTAGCCTAAAATTTCTAGACTGTTCATGTCTTTGACAGTGGGCAAACTTACAAAATCAGCAAGGGATCAAATAAATAAATATATGTGTGTGTGTGTTGTGAGACTGTTTGTGTTACACGGGGACATAGGTGGGAGGGGACTTCAGGGGCTTTCAGAGACTAGGCTTCCTGCAAACAGTGGGGACCGGCAGTTAGTTATTCCAAAACATCTAATGTTTTTCAATGCACCCTTAAGGCCCTATTTTCATTTATGGCCATCACATGGCTGCATTAAAACCTAAAGGGTCTATTTACGCGCCCTGAAGTCCACAAGCAGAGCATGAGCTAACACTCTGCCCGGGGACTCCAGCACTGCTCTTGACGTCACTGTCCATATATGTACAGTGACGTCAGGACTTTTCCCAGGGACTGTAGTCCTGGATCAGAGCCTCTGCTAGCTCTCTGCTCGGGGACTCCAGCACTGCTCCTGATATCACTATCCATATATGGGCAGTGACGTCAGGAGTTTCCCATTGCTCCAGCGCTAGACCCAGGAAAGGGAAGTATAATAATTGTTTTTCTTTTATAATATGTTAGGCCTGATTCACACGAACGTTTTAAACATCCGTGGGACAGGCGTTGAAACAGCGGCCGTCCCACGGACCTGTATTATTCAATGTGGCCGTTCACACAGCCGTTGTTTCAACGGACCATGTGAAGGGTCCGTGGAAAAATAGGACATGTCCTATCTTTTCACGCATCATGCATCCCTCCATAGACTCTCAACTATGGGGGATGCGTGACATCGCATCCTGGACATCGCATCCTGTAGCGCTGAGCACGGGTGCACCTCGAGATCACGTCCGAGATGCGCAGCGTTCGTGTGAATCAGGCCTTACTGATTTTTTATTTTTTTTGACAGGTTCGGTTGTTGGACTACTTCACATTCAAGGACTACTTCAATCACAAAGTTTTTTTTATTCTCAATAAAATGGTTAACGAGGGTTGTGTGGGGAGTTTTTATTTCAATAAAATATTTTTTTTATGTCTCAGTTTTTTTTAACTATATTACTACTGCCTTAATAATGGCTGTTGACTGATTAACGGCGTCCATTACTAAGGAGGGGCTTAGTGTTAGCTGGTGAAAAGGCTAACACTAACCCCCCCATTATTACCCCAGTACCCCCTGAATTTCAAGGTAAATTATTTTTGTAAAACAATGTTTTTTTGGCACCTGAATGAGGCATAATTTAAAGAGGACCGGTCATGGTTTTTATTTTTTTTAAACCACATACCTCCCCTCATTCCTGGCATCCTCTGGATTCTCGCTCTGTAACTTTTATTGTTTTGGCCCCGCTTCTGCCCCTGCTCCACTTGGCTAATATATGCTAATTTTGAATAAACGTACAGAGTGGAGGAGACTTCATCTCTCCTCAGTAGCTGTTGCCACCTGCATCACTGTGACGTTGTCCAAGCAGAGAGTCTTCCGCATCACTGTGAGGTTGTCTGCTCTGATTGGACAGCTTCACAGTGATGCAGAAGGCAACACCTACTGTGGAGAGATGAGGTCTCCTCCTCTCTGTACCTTTACTCAAAATTAGCATATTAGGCGCCAAGCGGAGCAAGGGCAGTAGTGGGATGAGAGGGACAAAAAAATAAAATAAAATTACAGCGTGGAATTGAGGGGACGCCAGGAATAAGGGGATGTATGTGGTTAAAAAGAAAAAGAAAAAAAAACATGACAGGTCCTCTTTAAAAGTGATCATATTTGGGCACCACATCCAATAGTCATATTTAAAGAGACAAGTGCACCTAAACCAATCTACCGGGTTATAATAACTGCAGTATAATTTTAAGCGGACTACAAAAAAGAATGTTGAATTAAGACTTTACAAATGTCTATGTGAATATTTTGTATACAGAACAGTACTAAACCAATATGGTAAATATTAAAAACACAGTTTACTGCTGTTATTATGCCAACCCTTGCATTTACTTACAAGATTTTACAACAGTTATAAATTACTGCCTTCATTCCTAGCATATCATTATATTTTTAATTGGAGATACATTTTTTTTCTCCATCCAAAACATCTTTTGAAATGTCAGTAGACCTAGATTACAATTACTTCAATACATGAAATTTGTTGTATTTTCATATGAAATCATTACCCTTTTAATTATGTGCAGACATTAAAATATAATACAAGATAATATATACAATATATTATAGCTTCAACTTTCATTTAATGTTTTTAACTCCTTCAAGTTTTTCCCCCCGTTAATGACCGATCCTAGATGAGAAATTAAAAGCACAGAGGATGTGATGGCTGTGACTGTATGTTCACACACTTAACCAAAAACGTCTGAAAATACGGAGATGTTTTCAAGGGAAAACAGCTCCTGATTTTCATCAGTTTTTTAATCAAACTAGCATTTTTCTCTGTGTTTTTTACGGCCATTTTTGGAGCTGTTTTTCTATTGAGTCAATGAAAAACGGCTCCAAAAACGGCTCAAGAAGTGACATGCACTTCTTTTTAAGGGGCGTCTTTTTATGCGCCATTTTTTTAAAAAGAGGAACAGAACGCCGTATTTCCCATTGAAATCAGAGCAGATGTTTGTAGGCGTTCTGCTACTGATTTTCAGTTTTTCGGGACGTTTACAGCCCGAAAAACGGCTGAAAATAGGCCGTTGTGAACATACTCTTACTTTTCTTTGTTAAATCATCCAAATATTTTCTTTGTTTGTGATACACGTCTCATTATTTCTTACCATTTTCATTGTAACACAATTAAGTAATTTTATTATATAACACATACAGTTTTGACCTCTAAGGGACATTGTTACTTGTATCTACTTTTTACACTAATGATTTTCCCCCAAGTAGCTCTAGCCCATGGGGCATGGTTTAAAATAAAAAGTGTGATGGGTTAAAATTTCAACTACTTCAGATTAATAATGTGGTAATGTTAAATGGTTATATCATAATAGGTGTGTGTGTGTGTGTGTGTGTGTGTGTGTGTGTGTGTGTGTGTGTGTGTGTGTGTGTGTGTGTGTGTGTGTGCGTGTGTAATTTGTTATCCTTTGTTTTTATAGTTCAAATATATTATGCAGTGCTGCATAATTCATAATATGAGTAAGAAACAGGAGGAGAGGATTGCCCATTTACAATAAACAGACAGACAGATAGATAGATAGATAGATAGATAGATAGATAGATAGATAGATAGATAGATAGATAGATAGATAGATAGATAGATAGATAGATAGATAGATAGATAGATAGATAGATGATAGATAGATAGATAGATAGATAGATAGATAGATAGATAGATAGATAGATAGATAGATAGATAGATAGATAGATAGATAGATAGATAGATAGATAGATAGATAGATAGAATGGTCACTACAATAGGCACAAACCTCGGTAGCAAATTGCTGCAGTCCTCCAATATTAATTGGACCTTCTTCCGTTGCATATAAATTGCATCCACCCACACAGAGGTCGGATGTTGGACAAACCATTCCACATGTCAAGCCAAGCGGGTTATCGGAAAGTATAATCCTGGCAGCTCCGTAGTAGTTCTGCAGACAGAATTAAGTCATCTTCATTAAAAACCCATTAATGATAACACCAACGTAAGACAGAACTGCAAGCAATAATTTTTACAGGTTGTCATGCTGGATCTTTTTACTATCTCTATGACAGAGAGATATGGAATATACTGTATATACATCTATATATGACAGAAAATTAGTGAAATGTGTTTTACATATTATATGAATTTGTCTAACACTGTTGTCCAGATTTATTTTCTCAGGTGTATAATGTTATTAATATTTTGATATATACTGCTTACAGTTTTATTATCTGATTACTGATGGTGTCTATGCAGAATATACTTGTACTGGGTTGTTTCGACTGCATTGTCATACTGCCATCAGCCATTTTTAGTGTGGAATTGTTTCATTAAAGAGGATGTGTCACTAGTTTATCAATGTCCTATCTCCTAACTAGTCTAATAGGCGCTTTGCTGCTGATAACTACAGTGTCATTTTTGTTCAAAAATGTTTAATTTGCAAAAGTTATGAGCATTTTTCGAAATATGCTGATGTGGCTCTAATAGTCAAATAGGAGGTGACTCTTTCTTTTCATGCTGGGCGGTGTAATGTTTTTTTGTTTGACTATGTCCTATCAGCTCATACATTTCTCCTCTTCCCAACCCAGCAACACAGCGTGACCATTTAGTATACAGCTTCCATGCCAGACTGTTTTAAATTGGCGATATCTCCGATTGTGTCATAGCTAGAACTGTGATCCTGGTGTCATATGAAAGATTCTAATCTCATCTTTCATATGCCACCAGAACCTGTTCTAGGTGGTCCACAACCTGAGATGTGGCTATTTTAAGTGATCCCCCTTCCCTCCAGCCTCAGTCTTTCACACTGTGAGTCAGGCAGCTTAATGCTGATAGGACAGCGTCAGAGGCTGTGAGGTGGCTCCACCTCAGGAGAATTGCTGGTTTTGATGCCCACTTGTCTAGTATAGCCTCATTTGCATATATAGAAAAAAACACAAAACTTTTAAAATAATAAATGTTTTGGGACATAATTTTCCCTCGCATTATTGGTGTGACAGTGCCTATTAGATTAGCGAGAAGATTAAGCATTACTAAACTAGTGACAGTTGCTCTTTAAGTTAGAAGAACTCATACAATTGGTAATGAAGGTCATCATGTTCATTCTCAATTTTTCGCCATGCTTATTTCACCATTACATGAGAGTTTGCCTCACATAGATCCATTAAAAACGTGCAAAATTGACCAAAACTTTTAATAGTCAAATATGAATCGTTTAACTTTAAATGTCAAAAGTTTTTGCTATCGTTCGCTATGCAAATATATCAATACTACAAGTGTCATTGTTCTTAGGTCATCGAATGTTTTATATATATTTTCATAACTATAAATATTAAAGCCAGTTTATACTGACATTTAAAGGAACCAAAAATTGCACCATGTATAACTTGAAGCTACTGGGCTCCAATCTAAAATTTGTTACAGGGCTTCACAGCCAGTGTTCCCTCTAAGCGGCGCTCTCTCAAAAGGAAAGAGTTAAAATATCATGCTTATATGGATGACCAAGCCTGATAAGGGTGCAGTCACATGTAATACGCTGCGGAAAACATTACAATGTAATCCTATGGGGAATAAAATGCACGAAATTGAGGAAGCAATTGCAGAATATTTTTCCCTTAGGATTACCTGGTAAAGTTTTCTGCAGCATTTTTTACACCGTGGAAATACGAGGGAAAGTACGCCACGTATGAATGCACCCTAACAGCTCTACCTGTCTGCAGAGTTTGTTATTTTGTACTAGATTATTTCCAAAGCACACTGTTTAGAGGGAACAGTGCTCACAACTATCATACTGTACTTCACTAATAGCATTGTATTTCACATGCGGCAGAGCAACAATGTGTGCAATTTCTAAACAACTTCTGAACCCACTTTTAGTTACACCTTTGCATGGTACATTATTTTGACCTTCAAAAAAAAATATACAAATCTATTGCAGTTAATGAATAGTGGTTTGGTTAGTGGATACACCATTGACTTTAATAGGATCCATGATGCATAAGTTATTTTTGTCATTTTTCCTTTTAACTTTGATGAAACATATAAACTTTTTGGCAAGCGATTTTTGCCTTTTTATCGTTTTTTTTAAAATACTGTAGATTGAACAGATTGATTGGTGCTTAAGTGGTCCCGTTTTTTGGATTCAATGACAATTTAAAAAAAACAACAAAAAAACAAAACAGAAGATTACTTGTAATATGTCATGCTTGTGGTTCTTTTGTTCAGGAACCTAATGTTAAGAAGTTCAATGTTAGACAGGTTCCACGGGCTCACAAGAGAGAATGATTCTGGGGGCCCAACCTCAATTTATACATAACATATGCACATCCACTGTTATACAGTTAGGTCCAGAACTATTAGGACAGTGACACAATCTTCATGATTTGGGCTCTGCATGCCACCACATTGGATTCGAAACGAAACAATTGAGATGCAATTGAAGTGTAGACTTTCAGGTTTAATTCAAGGGGTTGAACAATAATATCCTGTGAAACGTTTAGGAATTGCAACCATTTTTCTACACAGCCTCGTCATTTCATGGGCTCAAAAGTAATTAGACAAATTAACATTACTATACATAAAATGTTTCTTTGTAGAGAATCCTTTGCAGGCAATGACTGCCTGAAGTCTGGTACCCGTGGACATCACCAAACACTGGGTTTCCTCCTCTGTGATGCTTTGCCAGGCCTTTACTGCCGCTGTCTTCAGTTGTTGCTTGTTTGTGGGTCATTCTGCCTTAAGTTTTGTCTCAAGAAAGTGAAATGCATGCTCGATCGGGTTGAGATTTGGTGATTGACTTGGCCATTGCAGAATATTCCACTACTCTGCCTTATAAACTCCTGGGTTGCTTTCGCAGTGTGTTTTGGGTCATGGTCCACTTGTACTGTGAAGCGACGTCCAATCAACCTTGCTGCATTTGGTTGAATCTGAGCAGAAAGTAAATCCCTGAACACTTCAGAATTCTTCCGGCTTCTTCTGTCTTCAGTCACATCATCAATAAACACTAGTGACCCAGTGCCTTTGGCAGACATGCATGCCCATGCCACCACACTGCCTCCACCATGTTTTACAGAAGATGTGATGTGCTTTGGATCATGAGCCGTTCCAAGCATTCTCCATACTTTCTTCCGCCCATCATTCTGGTACAGGTTGATCTTAGTTTCAT
Organism: Rhinoderma darwinii; assembly: GCF_050947455.1. Classification (NCBI taxonomy): domain Eukaryota; kingdom Metazoa; phylum Chordata; class Amphibia; order Anura; family Rhinodermatidae; genus Rhinoderma; species Rhinoderma darwinii. The sequence continues at coordinate 36,438,750 of NC_134693.1, forward strand.
GCTGCTCGAGAACTGGGCTGGCTTCTTTAGATGTTGTTTGGCAAAGTCTAATCTGGCCTTTCTATTTTTGAGGCTGATTAATGCTTTGAATCTTGTGGTGAACCCTCTGTATTTGCTATCATGAAGTATTTCCTTCATGGTAGACATACATACTGATACACCTACTTCAAGGAGAGTATTCTTCACTTGGGTAGATGTTGTGAAGAGGTTTTTCTTTACCATGGAAAGGATTCTGCGATCATCCACCACAATTGTCTTCTGTGGACGTCCAGGCCTTTTGGAGTTCACGAGATCACCAGTACGCTCTATTTTTTTTCAAGAATGTACCAAACTGTTGATTTGGCCACTCCTAACATTTGTGCCATCTCTGATGGATTTTTTTTTAAGCCTAACGATGGCCTGCTTCACTTGCATTGAGAGCTCCTTTGACCTCATGTTGTGGGTTCACAGCAACAGCTTCCAAATGCAAATGCTACACCTGGAATCAACTCCAGACCTTTTACCTGCTTAATTGATGATGGATTAATGAGGGAATAGCCCATGCAGCCCAATAAATAGCTTTTGAGATAATTCTCCAATTACCTTTGGTTCCTTGAAAAAGACTCAGCTACATATTAAAGAGCTGTAATTCCTAAACCCTTCCTCAAATCAGAATGTGAATACCCTCAAATTAAAGCTGAGAGTCTGCACTTTAAGTCCATATTGGTTATATAACTGTATATTCAATATGTTTTGGTAAACCGCTAAAATGCCAAAACGTGTGTCACTATCCAAATAATTCCGGACCTAACTGTATTAGATTAAATATGTAACTTGTAATAAAATCCATGAAAAATTTAACCTAGAGGTAAGTGACTGGCTCTAAAGTCAGTTCTAAATGGAGTTGACTTCTACTGAACCTCTCAGACCCGGCTCTACTTGGAGACCATGATTGTGCTGAACCAGGGGCCACTGGAGGATCATTTGGTACTCTAGTGGGCCAGTTCAACCATGAAGACAGCGCTGCTCTTGCAGTTTTCTTTAATCCTTCTGAAGGGATTAACATTCTTGGGGTAAAAATAAATAAATACAGGAAATAGGTAGCTAAAATACATTGTGTAAACAAGTTCTTGAAAAATATATATATATATTTATTTATTTTAAAAGAAGATCACATACCCAAATTTGAATATGTAATAGTAATGTTCACATATGACACTTATTTGGCTACATTGAAAGTCCTCCCACAAACATTATGATCCCATTTGAAAAGGTACTTGATTAATGCAGAATAGAATCAGATGCTTAACTGAGCCGCCAAGAGATTAACTCCAGGATTTTGGCCTTATTGCCTCCCGGCTCATTAGCCTCTCACTAAAGGCTAATTTCTAATCAGTGCAAGTTACTCTTGCCTTTAAGATAATAATTTCCTATACAAGTCAGTTGTCAAAAATGTTAATCTGCTTGATCATTAAATAACTTAAGCCGTATGCACAACATTTTATAAGGAATTACATTCTGCATAATGACTCCATACTTTAACCCTTCCATGTAAGATTGGATTAAAAAGTTAATTTAATTAAAATCTTAAAAAATAAGTATTAAAATATTGCTTTTACAGATGCAGAGATGACAAATGTATAATATAAGTTATATAATTAGATTATGTGACCCAAAACTCTGAACCCTTTAACACCTAAAAGGTGGAGACTTTTTTCTTTTACATATCCACTGACTTGCAAATAACTTTTTTATTAAAAATAAAAAAACAATGGCAGCACTAATAGTTATTAGTGACCTCAAAGTATGCTAGAAGTAGAATTGAAAAACCTGAAAACGTAAGCTTTTGATATACAAGAGTGGTTAGAGATTTTTTTCTTTATAAAAAAAAACCCATAATCCTCGAATAAGAGCCAGTCCTCTTGGCAAAATGGCTTTTTTTTTTCATGAAGGGCCAAAGATCTGGTGTCACGTAGGGTTCATGGACCCACTGCACCGTACCGCCTTGGCGGTATGGCAGCTGGCCAACAGGGCGTAGGTCAGAGTCTACAGGTAGACGTCAGGCAAGGAGAAGCAGGACAGGTGTGGTATACAGCACAACACGACTACAGCTAAGCACGACACTAGATCAAGGTACAGGTTACAGGATACAAGAACAGGGAACACTGGGAGCAGGAAACACTAGGGGACCATTTGCAAGACAGACTTGGAATACAACAACAAAGCTCAGGCGTGAGAGGATGGGGCTGGGACCTTCTTATAGCCCAGGGTGCTCTGGAGCAATTAGTTCAATCACCAATTCAAACATGCACTTTTCCAACTTAGCGTACAGACGATTCTCCCTTAACCGCAGCAAATCTTGACGGACATGTATCTGATGCATCATAGGATCTGGAGAAAAAAATCAAGATATCATTAAGGTAGACTACTACACAAACATAGAGGAGGTCACGGAAAATGTCATTAACAAACTCCTGGAAGACCGCGGGAGCATTACACAGGCCAAAGGGCATTACTAGATATTCATAGTATCCATCACGGGTGTTAAATGCAGTCTTCCATTCATCACCCTGGCGAATCCGGACTAGGATGTAAGCCCCACGCAGGTCTAGTTTGGAAATAATCTTGGCACCACGTATACGATCAAACAGTTCTGAGGTCAGTGGCAACGGATATTTATTTTTCACCGTGATCTGGTTGAGACCTCGGTAGTCAATACAAGGAAGGAACCATCCTTCTTTTTGACAAGGAAGAACCCGACTCCTGCCTGGGAGGAAGACTTACATATGAAGCCCCTCTCCAAGTTCTATTTCACATAGGCGGACATGGACAGAGTCTCTGGCAAGGAGAGAGGATATACCCTAAGGGATGCACAAGGATTCAGCTCAATTGGGCAGTCATACGCCCGGTGTGGAGGCAATGTCTCTGCCTCCCTTTTGCTGAAGACGTCCGAAAATGCAGCATAATGACCCGGCAATCCTACCAATGACCGAGGCAGCGAAGGCTGAGCCGAACGAATCTGCACCAGGCATCGGCTTTGACACTCAGGGCCCCACTGGAGAACCTCTCCAGAATTCCAGTCCAGGACTGGTGCATGTAGTCGGAGCCAAGGCAGGCCCAGCAACACAGGGTTAACGGCTTTGGATAGGACATAGAACGACAGGAGTTTGAAGTGAAGAGCTCCCACTTGGAGCCTCAGGGGCTTGGTCACAGCTATAACTGGGTCTGGCAGAGGTAGTCCATTCACTGATGCAACCATCAACAGCCTCTCCAGGGGGGTGGTGGGTAATTGAAGAAGATCCACCAGATCTCTACAGATGAAATTAGCAGCGGATCCAGAGTCCAGATACGCAGAGACCGGATGCGTTCTCTCGACAGACACTATGGTCACTGGTATGGACAATTTAGACAGAAGTCCTTTCTTACCCAAGGTTGCCTCTCCTAGCAACCCTAGGCTTTGGGATTTTTGGGGACACAGGCGCACTGAGGCCGCAATATAGACAGAGTCCCGAAGTGCCCCTGCGTTGTCTCTCCTGGGTGGATAGCTAACACTGGTCCATCATCACAGACTCCTTAGGAGGATCGAAATCTGAGGAAAGCAGGGGTTGCTGCAAAGTAGGGACCAGACTAGGAAGGCCTCCCTCCCGACGAACCTCTTGGAGGCGTTCTTGGATCCGCATATCAATCTGGGCGGACAGAAGGATGAGGTTATCCAGGGTAGATGGCAAGTCTCCAGCGGTAAGTTCGTCCTTAATTTTAGGAGACAGTCCATGCCAGAATGCAGCCACAAGGGCCTCATTGTTCCATAACAGTTCTCCCGCCAGGGTGCGGAAGTGGATGGCGTACTCGCTCACAGCGGTGTCTCCTTGGCGTAGGTTTAGGCTTAGAAAGCCGCTGCAGATTAAACCCATCTAGGCTTCTCAAACACCATGCGTAAAGTCCGGAGGAAGCCCTGGAAGTCACGGGTCTCTGGTCCTTGTCTCTCCCAGATAGGATTCACCCATGCAAAATCCCTGCCAGTGAGGAGAGAGATGATGAAAGCGACCCTTGCGCCGTCAGACGAAAATGTCCTAGTATACAGGCTGAAGTGGATCTGGCACTGGTTCAAAAATCCACGACAGGTACCTGCGTCTCCATCATAGCGGTCCGGAAGTGCCAAAGAAAAATGCGGGTTGACATTGCCAGGAGGTGTAGTAAGAGGAACGGCAGCTCGTGCCTCCTGCCGACGTGCGAGACTGTTCAAAGCCTGGAGGAGTTGGTCCTGTCAAGACCGGAGGTCTAGCATATCCGCCCACATCTCTTGTGACGTCGTCATGGTCTTGTATCAACCAGCAAGGTCCATGGCCTGAGCTTACTGTCACGTAGGGTTCGTGGACCCACTGGGCCGTACCGCCTTGGCAGTATGGCAGCTGGCCAACAGGGAGCAGGTCAGAGTCTATAGTTTATATAGGGTACCTGTGGCAGCTCGGACAGTAGCAAGGCAGGCTTGGCAGGAACTATGCAGTAGGTAAACATCAGGCGTGGAGAAGCAGGACAGGCGTGGTATACAGCACAGCACGGCTACAGCTAAGCACGGCACTAGATCAGGATACAGGAACAGGGAACACTGGGAGCAGGAAACACTAGGGGACCATTTGCAAGACAGACTTGGAATTCAACAACAAAGCTCAGGCATGGGAGGATGGGGTTGGGACCTTCTTATAGCCCAGGGTGCTCTGGAGCAATTAGCTCAATCACCAACATGCGTGCGCTCTTGCTTCAAAAGTCTGGACTGAGCTCGTGAGCGCACTCTGGTGGTCACTGTGTAGCAGGACGGCCGTATGTTCAGACATCTCTTGAGAGAAGGGCGTCGACTGGATGGAAGGAGTTTGTGGTCAGCGACCACGGACGTTACATCTGGTTTTTATTAATAAAAGAAACATATAGGCAATACAGTTACAATTAATTTCCATGTAACAAAATAAGGCATACCATACATATGGTCAACACCAAGGTCTAAAACAGAACAAATACTTTCACCTCTGCCAACACTGGAGTTCATGAATGAGTCGAGTGGATTCTTTTTCATAAAATGTCACTTTTTTCATGTGAATTCTCTGTTTATTAACTTTGGGAATGTGCTTTAGAGCAGAAATGGAAGGCTGTTAGATTTGATGTCGTATTTAAAGTATTTAAGGCTGGCACCAAAAAATTTCACTTTTGGTAGCATTATCTTAGAATCCTGTTGTTTCCTACCAGTAGGTGACGTCAATTTGCCCTGATGTTGAGCGCTGGTACAAGTGTTGAGAGATTGGTTGGCATCTTTATAGAGTTTAGTAATAGAAAACCTTGGAGTTTAAATCAGTAGGATTCAGTCGAATCAAAGGAAGGGGATTTACTTCATGTTTGGAGACAGATAGCAGGCTGTACCATAGGGAGTCTCTTTAAAATCTAGTCTTGCTACAATACATTTAGCTTAAAAGATAAGATCCAGATGAACGCCCAATATCTGTAGCCTAAAACTGAATACGAAACTCAACATTATTCTGGTATAAAATAGGGCAGCAAAGTCACTTAGTGGTTAGTACTATTGCCTTGTAACACTGAAGTCCTGGATTCAAATCAGACCAAGGACAACATCTGCATGGAGTTTGTATGTCCTCCTTGTGTTTGCGATGGTTTCCTTTTAATACTCCGATTTCCCAACACTTCAAAAACGTACTGATAGTTAAATTGGTCCCAGGGTGTGTGATATAGAAAATTAGATTGTGAGCCCATTTGGGGCAGGGACTGAAGTGATTACAATATATCTGTGCAGTGCTGCGGAGTATGTTGGCACTGGTGACTGGAACAGGTCCGCTTATAGGAAAACAGTAACTTTTCCTTTTGGAAAGGTATTCCTACCTTCCTGTACTACGATGAAACATGGACTGATGAACTTTATGAAGCAAATGATACTGTAGATTGGCATGTACTTATTGTACTCCATTAATTCTAATTTGACAGGTTTTTAAACATCTGAAAATATTACAGATCTAGGTGGTCAATATTGATATTGCCTATTTTTGATCTAGAGTAAAAAGCATAATCACAGTTGCTTAGGAGCCCGAAACACCATTTCCTGACTTTAAAAAGCTATTCCATGGGGCTTCCACAAAATGCAGCCACAGGCGGCACCAGTCACTTTTCACGCTACCTGGGTGGTATCTAAATCATTATTCAGTGGTATTTTCTTGCTCACAAATAGTGAGAAAGAAAGGTCACACTGTCTAGCAATGCAGATTTATATGCCATTCAGGATTTGGGTAACATTGGTTACCATTAGAGGTGATCACCAAGCATCTAAGCCATTAAAGGATATGTAAATCCTTGATATGTGAAGTTTTTTTTTTTTTTTTACTAAAACAATGTATTTTAGTGTGTTGTGCAACTTTGTAATTTATTTTCATACATTTTTTTTTAAACTTTTTCAGATACAGTTTCTATGCATCCTGGATACATAGAAGCTATATTGTGCGTTGAAATCTGAATCTGTCAGGTCAGCGGGACTGACTGGTTCAGTGACACCGCTCTCTGCATGTTTCACACGCAGGATCCAGCTGTTATCGATCACATCTAAGCTCATAACTTTCACACAGCAATATTTTGGTCAGTATTTTCCATCAGTATTTGTAAGCCAAGACCAAGAGTGGGTCCAAATGCAGAAGAGGTGAAAAGCTTTTCATTCCTTTTTTTTTCATTATGTAGGTTCCACAACTGGTTTTGGCTTACAAATACTGATGCAAAATACTGACCTAAATACTGCCATGTGAAAGAGGCCTTATTCAGACGAACATGGGGAAACTCGGACGTGAAAAATGGATGTCTTTCACGTCCGAGTTGCCTCCGTGCGGGTCCAGTTTTCACCGATCCCCATAGACTTTAGTCTATTGAAGGATCCGTGAAAACGAAAGAAAATAGGACATGTTCTATCTTTTAACCGACCCTTCACACAGTCCATTAAAACAATGGCCCTATTGAAATACATGTGACACATATTACAGTCGTCTGAATACGGCCTTAGGCTGAGTTCTCATACAGATATTAGGCTGATAAGCCAGCCACACAAATCTGTACAAAAATCTGCCACAAAATCTGCATGTGGAACATGCAAATTTCGTTGCGGATTTTGGTTGGAATATAGCTACAGATTTGACTCATTGCATTGGACAGAATTTAATCCATAGTGAAAATCAGAGGTATTTTAGCAACAGATAGGGCATGCTGCAGATTTTAAAATCTGCAGCTTGTTCAGACTCCATAGCAGATTTTTAACACTGTAAGGGCACATTGAGAAGTGGCAGATTTGCTGCGGAATTCCGCTGCATACAGGCCGCAGTGGAAATCTGCAGCAGACTTTTTTCTTTCGTTTTCTAGTGGAAAATAACTATGGAAACTAGCTTACGGTGCCAAATTTACACTTGAGGGTGAATAGACATCACTTCCAGCCAGGACGGGATGTCTATTCACTCTCAAGACACTTAAGTAACGTTATTGTGTAAGTATGTGACTGCACATCATGATCTAGCAAGATCACTATGTGCGGAGTAAATGAATGGAGAGAAGTGTATGATGCTGATTGGTCAGCGTCATATACTTCTCTTCACAACGCCCACTTGGTCAAAAAGTAAAAACACGCCCAGTTGGGCATTAAGAAAGTAATTAGCATAAATCTAAAATAGGTCATAACTTGTTCAAAACTGATTGTTTTTGACCAAGTGGGCGTCGTGAACAGAAGTGTATGACGCTGACCAATCAGCGTCATACACTTCTCTCCATTCATTTACTCAGCACATAGTGAGCACATTGAGAGTGAATAGATATCACTTCCAGCCAGGACGGGATGTTTATTCACAATCCCGACACTTCGGTAACGTTTGTGTGGGACTTACTGTACAGCACATCGAGATCACACTGTGCTGTAATTTACAGCGTGATCTTGCGAGACTACGCTTGCTGTCATTAAGTCCCACACAAACGTTACCGAAGTATCAGGATTGTGAATAGACATCGCGTCCTGGCTGGAAGCGATGTCTATTCACCCTCAAAACACTTCAGTAACATTAATGTGTGAGTAAGTGACAGCACATCATGATCTAGCAAGATCACTATGTGCTGAGTAAATGAATGGAGAGAAGTGTATGACACTAATTGGTAACTCTTTGCAACGCCCACTTGGGCATTAAGAAAGTCATTAACATAAATCTAAAATAGGTCATAACTGTCAAAATGTATCGTTTTTGTAAATAAAAACCACTGTTATCTACATTACAGCGCCGATCACATTATGTAGAAGACAGGGCACTTATAATGTGGTGACAGAGCCTCTTTAAGTAAATGGGGTTTGTTAAAACCCCATTCTCTTACATTGTACTTGCCTTGTTGCAAAATATATGTGTAGATACAGCAACTGAAATTCTAAATACTCAATGTGTGAATTCACCCTAAAGGCTAATTCACAGTTTTTGACGAGAAAACCATGTCAGAAACAGTGCCAAAAAAATCTGAAATCGCCTCCCATTGATTTCAATGGGAGGTAGAGAATTTTTTCCCACAAGTAAAAATGGAAAAGAAACGTTTGCAGAAAAAGGGATTTTCACAGCATTTTTTGCCAGTGGCGCTCAATTGTCGTGGCTGATAAACACCGCAAAAAATGCGGCAAAGAAAGTGCAGCCAGGGCAAAATCAGATTTTTCTGCCTGCAAAAAAACTCTGTGTGAACAGGGCTTTTGTGTCCAAAAATATAAAAAGGAAATTTTTGTATATTTTATATTGCCTTCACAAATAAATAATATAATACTATGTATTATGGTCACACGTTTTACCGCTGCAGAGACAATAAACAGAAATGTATTTTGCTTCCTAGTTTCTATAATCTTTTCTTCACATTAGTCTCATCGCTAAAATAACCACATAGCCTGTTCTGCACTTCCCTTCATCAAAATGTCAATAAAGACGGCTCAGGTAACCGAGACAACAGAAGCAGAGGTTTAAAAAGACATCTATAATCAGAGGCAAGCAGACAGCGCTGGATCCACATGGATCATTTAGAAACACTGCCTCACTCGCATGCAAATCAGGACTTTAGGAAACACCATTAAATATGTAGAATCAATATCCCTGCATTGGAAGAAAAATGCTGTTAAAGACCTGTTTTCATTTAAACTTGCTGAATCTGAATGTCACTTTAGAAGAGGATTTGATTCTACCTTTAATTACATTGCAGACCAGATTTTCTGAACCACAAGGCAGGCTTAGATACAGGACCCCAGCAGACAGTTATCCTATACAGTACAAGATTACGATCTGTGGGGTCCTGTATCTAAGGCTGCCTTGTGGTAGGCTTAGATACATGGTCTAACAGACAGTATCACACATGGGCCCTGTATCTAAGCCTACCACGTGTTACTAATGTTTTTTTTTGTGTGTTTGTGTTTTTTTACAGGTTCGGTCGATGGACTATGTCGGATTCGAGGACTACTTCGATGACGGCTTTTTTTATTTTCAATAAAATTGTTAATGAGGGTTGTGTGTGGTTTTTATTTAAAAATATAATATTTTTTCTATATCTTTGTATTTTCTTTTAAACTTCACTACTACCACCTCAGTAATGGCCGCTGACTGATTGACAGCTTCCATTACTAAGGCGAGGCTTAGTGTTAGCCGGTGCAGAGGCTAACACTTATCTCCATTATTACCCCGTTACCCACCACCACCAGGGATACTGGGTAGAGCCGGGTACGATCCAGTACCCGACCATCTGTAGTGAAGATCGGCTACTGGGGCCGCCGCAGGCTGGTATTATTGGGCTGGAAAAGGCCAAGAACAGTGGCCCTTCCCACCCTGGTAATGCTACTGCTTACCAAAACATATTGAATATACAGATATATAATCAATATGAGCTTAAAGTGCTTTAATTTGAGGGTACTCACTCCCTGATCTGAGGAAGGGTTTAGGAGTTATAGCACTTTAATATGTGGCTGCCTCTTTTTCAAAGGACCAAAGGTAATTGGGCAGTTATCTCAAAAGCTATTTATTGGGCTGCATGGGCTATTCCCTCATTAATCCATCATCAATTAAGCAGGTAAAAGGTCTGGAGTTGATACCAGGTGTGGCATTTGCATTTGGAAGCTGTTGCTGTGAACCCACAACATGAGGTCAAAGGAGCTCTCAATGCAAGTGAAACAGGCCATCGTTAGGCTGAAAAAAATCCAGCAGAGATGGCACAAATGTTAGGAGTGGCCAAATCAACAGTTTGGTACATTCTTGAAAAAAAAAAAAAAGAGCGCACCGGTGATCTCGTGAACTCCAAAAGACCTGGACATCCACAGAAGACAACAGTGGTGGATGATCACAGAATCCTTTCCATGGTGAAGAAAAACCTCTTCACAATATCTACCCAAGCGCATGACACTCCTGGAAGTAGGTGTATCAGTATCGGAGTCTACCATAAAGAGAAGACTTCATGAGAGCAAATACAGAGGGTTCACCACAGGGTGCAATCCATTAATCAGCCTCAAAAATAGAAAGGCCAGATTAGACTTTCACAAACAACATGTAAAGAAGCCAGCCGAGTTCTGGAACAGCATGAAACTAAGTACCAGAATAATGGAAGGAAGAAATTATGGAGAAGGGTTGGAACGGCTCATGATCCAAAGCACATCACATCTTCTGTAAAACATGGTGGAGGCAGTGTGGTGGCATGGGCATGCATGGCTGCCAAAGGCACTGGGTCACTAGTGTTTATTGATGATGTGACTGAAGACAGAAGAAGCCGGAAGAATTCTGAAGTGTTCAGAGATTTACTTTCTGCTCAGATTCAACCAAATGCAGCAAGGTTGATTGGACGTCGCTTCACAGTACAGATGGACCATGACCCAAAACACACTGCGAAAGCAACCCAGGAGTTTATAAGGCAGAGTAGTGGAATATTCTGCAATGGCCAAGTCAATCACCAAATCTCAACCCGATCGAGCATGCATTTCACTTTCTTGAGACAAAACTTAAGGCAGAACGACACACAAACAAGCAACAACTGAAGACAGCTGCAGTAAAGGCTGGCAAAGCATCACAAAGGAGGAAACCAGTGGCATAACTACTGCTGTAGCAGCTGTAGCGGCTGCTATGGGGCCCGCGGCATGAAGGGGCCCGTGTCGCCGGCCGGCACGGGCCCCCACCATGGCCGGAGGCTCCGCTAGCTGCCGCTATGGCTACTACAGCGCGACGCCAAGGAACACTACGGCAGAGCAGGGAGGTATCTCCCCGCTCTGCCATTAAAGGGGTTGTTCCTACATAAGACATGTATCCCCTATCCACAGGGGATACATGTGTGATCGCTGGCAGCGATAGGGAGAACAGGGGACCGAAAGTCACCTGAAGTTCTCCCTCACAAACCTCGGACTTCCGGGGTCTGTGTCGGCAGCTCCGTAGAAATGATTGGAGCGCTAGTCGCGCTTGTGCGCATGCGTGACCAGCACTCCTTTCATTTTTATTGAGCTGCGCAGACTCCGGAAGTCAGAGGTTAGTCATGGAGAACTTCGGGGGATTTTCGGTCCCCCGTTCTCCCTATCGCTGCCAGCGATCACACATGTATCCCCTATCCTGTGGATAGGGGATACATGTCTTTTGTAGGACACACTATAGGTCGGATTTTTTTGGGGGGGTTGGGGCTGTATGGCTTTACCTACAGGGGGGGCTGTATAGCGTTACCTACAGGGGGGCTGTATAGCGTTACCTACAGGGGGTCTGTATGGCGTTACCTACAGGGGGGCTGTATAGCGTTACCTACAGGGGGGGCTGTATAGCGTTACCTACAGGGGGGGTCTGTATGGTGTTACCTACAGGGGGGCTGTATAGCGTTACCTACAGGGGGAGCTGTATGGCGCTACCTACAGGGGGGCTGTATGGTGCCATCTACAGGGGGGGCTGTATGGCATTACCTACAGGGGGGGCTGAATGGCGTTACCTACAGGGGGGCGGTATGGCACGATCTACAGGGGGGGCTGTAAAAAAGGCACTATCTACAAGGGGGGGTTGTGTGACACCCAGGGGAGGGGGGGCCCCAGTCAAAAGTTTGCTATGGGGCCCTGTCTTTCCTAGTTACGCCCCTGGAGGAAACCCAGCGTTTGGTGATGTCCATGGGTTACAGACGTCAGGCAATCATTGCCTGCAAAGGATTCTCTACAAAGTATTAAAAAAAAGTATTATTTATGGTAATGTTAATTTGTCCAATTACTTTTGAGCCCCTGAAATGAGGCGGCTGTGTAGAAAAATGGTTGCAATTCCTAAATGTTTCACAGGATATTTTTGTTCAACCCCTTGAATTAAACCTGAAAGTCTACACTTCAATTGCATTGCAGTTGTTTCATTTCAAATCCAATGTGCTGGCATGCAGAGCCAAAATCACGAAGGTTGTGTCACTGTCCAAATGATTCTGGACCTAACTGTATAAGTAGGAATTCTCATATTTCAATTTAAACATATAACATCTAATATTTAACCAAAACAAAATAAAACGCTGCAAAAAACACCACCGAAAACAATTCCATTACGCTATGTGTGAAACCGACCTAAATAGGTCAAGACCAAATTTAAAAATATAAAAAATGTAAAACAACGCTGTTACATTTAATCTGCTAACCCATCATTTAGTCAGGCTATGACATTGCTATAGGGCCCATAAAGTGGAGAAACTGATAATAAGGAGTTATCCACTTTACAGGATGTCTGACTACTAGGACATCCAGTGAGCAAGTTTTATTTCTCCTACAGCACCACCACAGGGGAAATTAAGGATTACACAGTGCCCACTGAAATTAATGGACAATTCATGAATGTACAGACATGTTGGGTGCTCCAAAGCAAGAGAAACTCTTTGCAACCACTTTTCCCTGTGGCAAATAGATGAGGGTCCTGAGCCCCCGCTCAATTAACATAGAATTAAAAAAAATGGGGGGTTGCCATTAAATGCTTTGCTTACTGTGTATGACCAGTTTATATTAGGCCTTCTGGAGACACCAATGATTTCTAAGTCGAGGTTTCAGCACTCTTTTTTTTGCCTGATGCTATCACTCCCAACTTTGGACTTCTTACTACAGCTTCTCATACCTGTAATCCTAAAGATAGAAATGTAGCAGATTCTGGACATGTTGCTGATGCCTGCTGACATTTCATCAGAATTTCATTTTCATGCTTTACTGTAAAGCATTACAAAGACATGCTAATAAGAAAGCAATGGATTTCACGTTGATGCACATTGCTTTTGTTATTTTGTCCACCACATGGAACTACGTCTATCTAATGTGACATGACCTGAAACAACCTGAATAGAACAATTGTCTGTTACCGTTATATATCTCTGTGGTTAAAAAAACAAACAACTGTTTCATGGTGTCTTCATAAGGAAAAACATGAGTGTAAAAGTTGACATGTTTAAACTACACAAAACTGAGCAATTGCTTAATAAGTTAAGTTTTATCCAAAGAGAAAAAACTGATGGTCTTTGGATAGGCCATCCATATCTGATTGGTGGGGGTCTGACTCTCGGCACCCTCGCAAATCAGCTGTTTTGAATGGGCCATAGCGCTCGTATGCGCACTGCTTTCCCTTTATCACTTATGCTACTTAATACTGTCAAAGCCGACACATTTGTAGCGGCGGTTCGCAATATTACAGCCTTATCCAAGGTTTGCACATAACAAGTGTGTCGTTATTGAACAGTAAAGGGCATTAAGGGAAAGCAGCGCTCCGACAAGCACTGCTGCCCCTTCAAAAGAGTTTTTGGCGGGGTGCCAAGAGTTGGACCTCCACAAATAAAATACTGATGGTGGCGAAGACCCCATTGAAGCAGCCCCGTGGACAATGTATTTTAATTTCTGATCATAGGGTAGAGAGCAAGGTTTCCTATCCATATAAAAATAAATTAGGAAATCCTGCAGTTTTCCCAAATGCTGATGTTTAGTGGCCAAATAGGCTACAATGCACTAGAGTAGCTTCTCTTTTTACAGAATACAGTAAAATTGAATTTTATAAGTCCACTATCCCTAGTAGTAGGCACGGAATTAATGACAGAATGACAAGTCTATTATACTCCCTCAAATAAGACAGAAAGAAGAGTGTAGACAGCAGATACAAAGCATGGTAAGGCGTTATCTGCTTAAATTCTTGTGTTGACTCGACTGTAAAGCATCCTTCTCCTGCTGTGAACAGATAAAAGGTGGAGGACGGTCTCCAGAAATGTAACAGTTAATGATGTTTAAAAAAATAAATTAGAAAAACATATATATTAAAAAAAATCATGCACTACCAATGCATAGCTCTTTTATATAATCTAGCATGTGTTGTAATTGACAGTAATTAAAAATACAGATAATAAACCTTTGTATTTTTATGCCTTGAGAGCGCTTGCCCAGCATTAATGGATTTAAAATGCCAGCAAAACTGCAATAAGCACAAGAAAAACTACTGTGAATATTACAAAAGTAAAAATGAACATAAGGTTTCTGTAAATAACTGTTTGATAGAACATTGGAAGATGAGTGGCCCCCTTGAAAGTGAATGCTCACCTTTAAACAATATTTAGATGTTTTTTAATCTAAATATTTCCAGAAATCTGTGCTGATTAATTTCAAAATATATCTTTATAAGTGTTTCAGTTCCGTTTCTCTAATAGGCTTCATTCACATCTGTGTTAAGGTCCCGTTCTGACGTTCCGTCTGAGGTTTCCGTCAGAACGGGACCCTAAGCAGACACAAACTGACACCGACGGAAACTAGAGATTTCCGTTTCCATCACCATTGATTTCAATGGTGGCGGATCCGGTGCCCATGGTTTCCATATGTGTCTGTTGTGCATCGGGCCCGTCGTTGTGCCGGAAGCAATAGCGTAGTCGACTGGTTTCTGTCGGTGTCAGTTTGTGTATGCTCAGGGTCCCTTTCTGTCGGAAACCTCCGACTGAATGTCAGAAAGGGACCCCAACGCAGATGTGAACGAAGCCTAACAAAGCTCCAAATCCCATGCCATAAAGTTGAAAGCTGAAATTCTGGCTGTTCACAACCACCACTAGAAGGAGCTCTTTACACATAGATTTATAGAGCTCTGATTTAACTCAAAAAGTGTTATGCACAGTGGCATAGCTATAACTTTAGCACAGGGGGGTGAAACACATTTGAGTGGGCCCCAACCCACACAGTATAATGACCTTATAGCTGCCCCCACACAGGATAATGCCCCTATAGCTGCTCCCACACAGGATAATGCCCCTATTGTTTCCCCCACACAGAATAATGCTTCCATAGCTGCCCCCACACAGTATAATAACCCATTAGTGCCCCCACATAGTATAATGACCCCCCCAGTGAACCCCACACAGTATAATGACCCCTTAGTGGCCCCCACACAATATTTTGCCCCTATAATGCCTCCCCACACAGAATAATGCCCGCATAGCTGCCTCTACATAGTATAATGACCTATTAGTGCCCCCACAGTATAGTGCCCCTATAGGTGTCCCCATACAGTATAATGTCCCTATAGTGCCTCCTACACAGCATAATGCCCCTATAGTGCCTCCCACACTGTAGAATGCCCCATAGCTGCTCCCACACAGTATAATGCCCCTATAGCTGCCTTTACACAGTAAATTGCCCCCATAACTACGCTCCACACAGTATAATGCCCCATAACTGCTCCGATACAGTGTAATGCCCCTATAGTTCCTCCCACACAGTATAATGCCCCCATTTATGCCACTACACTGTATAATGCCCCCGTAGTTGCTCCGACAGTATAATGCCCAATAGCTGCCCCATACAGTATAACTCCCCATAGCTGCCTACATACAGTATAATGTCCCCATAGCTGCCCTTACAGTATAAAGCCCCCCATAGCTGCCCCATACAGTATAAAGCTACCATAGCTATCCCATATGGTATAAAGCCCCCATAGATGCCCCATACAGTATAATGCCAACATAGCTGCCCTAAACAGTATAATGCCCCATAGCTGCCCCATATAGTAAAATGCCCCTATAGCTGCCACAATACAGTATAATGCCCCACAATGCTTCCCCATACAGTATAATGCCCCTATAAAATGGATTATGAATACTAGTAGCACAAAAATTTTTACCTGAAAATTAAATGGTGTTAAAGGTGTTTTCCCATCTTGGACGTTTATGGCATATCCACAGGATATGCCATAAACATCCGATAGATGTGGGTCCCACCATTGGGACCCACACCTCTCTCTAGAACGGGGCCCCCTAAACCCTGTCCTAGCTTACTCGACTCCTGCTGCCTCTCTGCCACTTCCTGGTTAGGCGGTTGGGAGTTACGGAAACAACATAGCTCGCCGTGCTACCCTGTTTCAGCAACTTCCATTCACTTCTATGGGAGTTATGGAAATAGCGTAGCGCAGCAAGCACTCGGCTGTTTCCATAACTCCAGACCACCTAACCAGGAAGTGGCCGGGAGGCAGAGGAGCCGAGCAAGGTAGAACAGGGTTTAGGTGGCCCCATTGTAGAGATAAACACAACAAAAGTTTGAACAGCATAAAATAAATACGCATTACTGCTAAATCTACTTACAAATAGGGAGGTTCTTAGTGCACATTTTGATCAAAAAGTGTTTACACATTAGTGTTCGCAGTGTGCTGTTGCCATTTCTTTATCTGCCATTGCAGAGATAGACGCGGGTCCCAGAGGTGGGACCCGCATCTATCGGACATTTATGGCATATCTTATGGATATGCCATAAATATCCAAGATGTCCAAGATGGTAAAACCCCTTTAAGTGTCAGTTCACACGTTGTGTAAATACTGCGAAAAACCCGCAGCAAATACAGTAGCAGCAAAGTGGATGAGATAAAACAAATCTCTTCCACACGCTGCGTAAATACTGAGCGGAAAAAACATTTAGAAATTGACCTGCAGTGCAGAATTTTATTCCGCAGCATGTCAATTGTATTTACGTAAACGCTGTTTAGTTGTTGCGGGTTTTCCCTATTGAATTCAATGGGGAGGTGAAACCCACAACAAATAGCAGTAGTTGCATTTTTGCCGCGGAATCACTGAGAACCCGCCACAAAAAACGCAAGTTAAAAAAAAAACATCTTATACTTACCCAGAAGTCTGTGTTCCTCCCTCCAGCGCGGCCTCCTGGGATGATGTTTCATCCCATGTGACCACCACTGCAACCAGTCATGGGTTGTAGCAGTGGTTACATGGTCACAGAGGCCAGCCTGGATGATGTCAGAGGGCCAGCCTCCTGGGATGACACTTCATCTTATGTGACCGCCGCTGCAGCCAATCACAGGCTGCAGTGGTCTCCTGGGATGAAACGTCATCCCAGGAGGCCGGCCTGCTAGCAGTGCTAAGTACTGCATTTTTCTGCAGCGGACATTCCGGGTGAAAAACTGCATCACAGTTTGGTGTGGTTTTTTGCACCGAATTCCCTGCGGAAAAGAGAGCGTATCCGCCCCATGTGAACTCAGCCTAAAGAGTGAATATTCAGTTTAAAGTACTGTAGTAACATGGAAGTAGTGGAGAGTAGATTCTGCTGTAAATTCGTATGGTACATGTGTAAAAGTAATATGTTAGACAGAATTATCTAGCCTGACAAGTAAAGGGAATGTAAGGAGGAAAAAACATTCTTAGCATGTTTCTCTATTTCATTCAACATGGCGTTCAATTTAGATTTTATTTATTGAGATGCTACAAATACTAACGTTATAAGCGAGGATATATGATCCAGCCTGCACTAAAAGATGGATGTAAACTTGTCAGATTCAGTTAGATCCATTCTATATTTTAGCTTTTAGTGTTGGTAAAACTGTAAGGGAAAATGAAATTTCTTACACTCTCCTTCAGATGAAAAATAAAGTAAAACTGGAAACAAGAATGTAAACACTACATACAGGGGTGTAGCTATAGGGGGTTCAGAGGTAGTAGTTGTACATGGGGCCTGATGTTCGAGTGGCCTAAGGGCCCATCTGCCACATAAGAGGACGCCAGTATTATAAATAGCACATGGTAGGAAGGGGCCCTATTTTGCAGATTTTGCATTTGGCCTAGGGGCTTCTTTATACCTCTAGTATTTGTGAATACCATTTATGCAATTTTACTTTACATACCAACCTGACGTCAGGATACAGTCTACTGTATGTGTGTGCAGTGTAAAATTTGGGATGTAGTTTCGTCTTTTTTATTCACATTCACTGCCATTCAGGTGATTTTAGTGCTACCACTGTGCTACACTAATTTTGGAAGTCATTGTCATCAGTTTATTGCATAAAATTGACCTGTTAACTAAATATAAGTCTGCTTTAAGTGTTTTCTGCCATGGGATCTCACCCAAGATTTTGGTATTAAAAGATAAAAAGCTTAAGAGAAAATTCTGACATGTTCGAAAAGCAAAATAGTTCTTGATTGTAGCAAATTTGGATGCCGTTTAATAAAACTGAAGACGATTATTAAAGGATTTTGCTGCTCTTAACAGGTACTAAAGGTATAAAATCTTAAGTAAGCTCTAAAATCCCTTAATGCATACAAGGTCATATGTTACTTCTTATTTAAAATCAGTTAATCTTTCCATAATTCGGGATTAGCAGATCATAAACATTTCTGAAAACACATTAACCCCATCCTTCACTTGACTTGCTAGAGTATGTCAGATCTATGATAGTAAATCTTACATAAAACAAAATTACAAGTAAAAAGTGCAGGTTTTACTTTAAAAAGCAGCACAGCCGGGTTCCTAAATGATAAAACACTATCCCTAATCATTGTCTTTCACCCCTACACATTCACTGTATAATTAACAGGATAGAAAGTGTAGCCATCTGTCATTCTTTCTATTACAGTGTTCAAACTGACACCAGAAAGACCTCCATGCCATCTTCTCATTCATCTAATTGCTCTGATATGAGTTTTTAATAGGTAGTACATTTAGCACAGTACAGCATATGGCCTAAAAAAATAAAATAAAATAAAGACGGAAAATAAAACATAACACCACATATAAAAGTTGACTAAAGTTAAATAAACTGAAAACAATTGTCTTACAGTATATTGTTACAGTGTGTTGAGAAATGACCTACATAAATGGTCTTGTTAATGATTGATTGTTCGAAAAGTAAATTTTTCTTCAGATATTGACAATTAGTCCAGAAAAAAAGACACATGGTCCACTGACTACATCCTAGTATTTCATATATCACGTACCGCATCTAGGCGGTGCCAGGATTGGAGCTCCACGTTGGTCGCAGGTAAGGCGCTCTTCACATCACCTTTATGAATCACATTTATCATACACACTGGGAAAGTTTTTTAGGGGGGCTTTTTTGCAGCTTTTCTATGCCAGGAAACGGTTGTAGAAACGTTGGCACAGATTAAAGCATTAAGGAAGGAATATATCAAAGTCACAACTGAAACAATGCCAATGCTAAATCTGCCATATGGTCGTATTACGGCTCTGTGTTATATGGAACAAAAAAAGGGCACCCAAAGAAACACATGGGGCCTCAACTGTGCCTCCATATGTCCTGATTTCATACAGAGGTGTACAGAGGGTTTTTCTTCCTTTTAGGATTTAGTAGAAAACCAATAATAGAAACAAAAAAACATTGCATGCCATATTACAGAGGTAGTCTTCCCTAAAATTGCTACTAGGGGAGAATACCTCCAACTTAGAGCACCCAGCAGAGCACCATATGGCGGCACACAGAGTTCTGTTGGCTCCGTACTGGGTCAAAGTTCAACTTAAATGATTATAATGCAGGGTTTACTTTGAAGAGCATTTTCAGAAATGACCTGATCCCTAGATTTTGCAGTCCTCCAGAGATATTGCAGCACAGACTGTACAGTGTCCATGTTTCATGGTTTGCATAAGGTGAAGAAATGGAGGCAGAGTAAGAGGCTATGATTACTGTTTCCATATTCAGTATAATATCTCTCTGTGTGCCTCCTATTTATTAGAATAGAAGCGTTGCAGCGCTATACTGAATATGAGAGCCTAAGAGACAGAGACTTCATGCAGCCTGGACACTTAGCAGACTGTTCTAACATTGAGCATGTAATCAACACATCCCTTCTCCTATGTACTCCATTCTAAAGAACGAATATGTCATCAGTCTCTACTAACCACTCACACTGAAGGGAGTTGAGTGATCCCTGTTCCACAATACGGCCAAGTTTGGATGACTAGCATCTGCTATAGGCAAATCTGAAGTGGATTTTTAAAGGAATTTGCAGCAGAAATCTGAGGCTTTTATTCAATGGGCTAATGCACAGCTTTTCTGTTTGGAATATTGAGCATGCTGCAGATGTTAAAATCCACATCTGGGTCATTATTTGGAGCTGATATCTTCTGTGTATAAAATACCCCAGTCATTTGTGTTGGATGTGGATTGTGAGCAGATTTGTTCCGGGTTTTGGTGCGGAATCTGCACCTAAATCCTCATCAAATCCTGAACACGCGAGCATGGACTAAGGGCTCAAGCACACGGCCGTATTATCAATCCATGTTGTATGGCTCCATAATGCAATAAAATCCTCATTAATAATTATAGAAAATATCCTCAACAGGTAAATAATTATAGGTAAATCTACTAGTTAAGGGGTTATAAAAAAAAAAAAGGACTGTTGTTTTTCTTCCAGAAACAGCGCAACTCTTGGTCCATGGGCAGTGTCTGGAATTGTAGCTTGGTCATATTTAAGTTAATGGAGTGGTATAGCTAAAAACCATTACAACACACAAAAAAGTCTGATGGCAAAGTCAGCTCTGCTCCATTTGGAGAAAATGACAATTCAACTAAGCTCAGTGATACTGTTTCTTTGCTGGCACAAAAAGCAACTCTTTTAGGGTATGTGCACACACACTACTTACGTCCGTAATTGACGGACGTATTTCGGCCGCAAGTACCGGACCGAACACAGTGCAGGGGGCCGGGCTCCTAGCATCATAGTTATATACGATGCTAGGAGTCCCTGCCTCTCTGCAGGACAACTGTCCCGTACTGTAATCATGTTTTCAGTACGGGACAGTAGTTCCACGGAGAGGCAGGGACTCCTAGCATCGTATATAACTATGATGCTAGGAGCCCGGCTCCCTGCACTGTGTTCGGTCCGGGACTTGCGGCCGAAATACGTCCGTCAATTACGGACGTAATTAGTGTGTGTGCACATACCCTTACACTGTAAGTCATTCAGAAAGTGAGCTGAACTTTTCAAAGCTGTCAGAAAATGTTGTGGGTTAGATCAAATGACTCCAGCAGTGAGCATCACCTGTTTTTTAGTACATGGCTGATGTGCCACTTAAATGAGGAGACTGCAATGCAACCTGCAATGCGATTAAATGTTAAAGAATTGGAGGGATCTGAAGAGGTGACTTGTGTTATTATGGTAGATACACTATGCCAAGTCTCTGTGATTTGAAGCCAAGGTCTAGGACATTAGGCCAAAGGAAGTGTTGAGTGAAATTCTACAGATTTGTTTCCGCACTTGTATGCCTTTTTTTTGTTCCAAGGCCTCATGCACACGGCCATAAGGGTTTTTACTGTCCGCAAATACGGATCCGACGGCTTCGGATACACATCTGTAACCATCCACAATTGCGGAAGTGCCCATAGACTTCAATGGACGAGTCCGTACCGCAATTGCGGACAAGAATAGGACATCTTCTATATTTTGCGGATCATTTCTACGACCTGGACACATTCGTAAATATATGGAAAGGTGTCTGTGGCCAATAGAAATGAATGGGTCCACAATTTCATCCGTAATTACAGATTCCATAATTATGGATTAAAATTACAGTCGTGTGCATGGGGCCTAAAATGATGGAGGCCTCGGATTTATAAATTACATCCACACATCTATTACCTATTATAAAATCCCTAATATGGCTTGTTCACACAGTTCCAATTTGCTGCAGATTTTGCATGGATTTTTAAGCCAAAACCAGGAACGGAACCTAAACAATCTTTATATATATATATATATATATATATATATATATATATATATAAAAATGAATTTCTGCTGTCGGTCCTTTATGCACTGCCAAACGACTGGACCAACCTGCACCAAATTTGGCACATAAGTAAATCAGGTGCTTTCGAATATTTTGTACCAGGTTTCAGCTCTGTAGGGCCTACCGTTCTCTACATATTCACAAAAAATTGCAATACAAAAGAAAATATGGCACTACTGGCTTCCACATCAAAATATGCTTAAAAAATATGCATGCAAAATCTGCACTTTGTGAACAAGGCCTAAGAGTAAAGTCTCACAAAGGGGCCACCGGGTATCGGTGATATGATTCGGGGTAGTTTTCACATGGATTGTTAATAGCCATGTGGTTTTACGAATAAAACTGCTGTTTACCTGCAGAATAGTGCGGCCATTAATGGCCACACGCTTTTGCAGGTAAACAGCAGTTTTACTCATATAATCACACAGCCATTAACAAACTTGAAAACCATGCTGAACAGAGTTCATAGAGCCTATGAATAGTCTGCCGGCAAATTGTAGACAATGGGTAAGCATTAGCCCTTATGGATACCAGACTGCCTGAGAAAAACATTTTAAACCCATTTATAAAACAGAAAATAGGTAAATATGTGTACAATTGCATTACTTTTGTGTACGGTCCCAAGTTACAGCCTGTATTATAGCCTAGAGCTGCATTTACAATTCTGCTAGTTGCTATTGGAAACAGACTACAAGCCTGTTGTCAGACTCACGTTTCAGAATAACTATGCTCCTGTATTTCAGGGGGGAAATAGAATTTCAGATTACAGTACAGTGACTGGTAAAGATTGCACTTGCCAGAATGCAAATAATTCTAAAGAAGAATGCAGACATTGAGTCAGCAAGGAGTGCTAGGAAATTTTAGGTCAGAAGACTGCAGAATTTTTGAGGAAGCACTTTTTTACAATAATTTTATTGTCAGAAACTTTTGATAAATAAGTCAGGCTCAGTGCAACCTTAAATCACTGCCTACTTAAACTGCACATTTCTATGTGACAGAAAATACGACAATGGGGCTTCATAAACATACTGTTTGGCCCAACGCCATATTTTTCACTGCATTTACCGCAGAAAACTTTGATAAATACATTGATAAATGTGCCCCATTATCCTTCATTTGGAAAAGAATACAAAAAATGTAATCTCATATGTGTAGAATAAACTATAATGTATTTACCGATGTTCTTTGTGTAAAATGAATTCTAGTTGGACTTGCTTTATTCAAGCTGGTCTGCTGATCTTGTTAATGCAATGTACATAGCTTAGCGATCAAGTAATACAATGTGGGAGATTTATCAATAGTATCAGTGTGTGTGAATCCATGTAATGGCAAAAATTGCGCTAAACATATATCTAAACAGTACACTAGGCATAATATATTTGGTGCTACTCGCTAGGTATGTTAGACACTTTTTCTCAGGCCACCTCATGGCTGCCTATACACCATTAGTTTTCACAAAACAAAATATTAGCAGACGTCTTTAAAACATTTGGCATATTTTACTACTCCTTTTAGCCATGTCCCCACCTTTCAAAAAAGGCGTAAAAAGCATCTAAAACACAAGGGGGTATTTATAAAGCCCTCTACGCCAGTTTTCTGTGTACAAAAGTGGAGATTTTGTGATTTTTCTACTTTTACGCTGCCTCCGCCACTTTAAAAAAAGAAAAGGCAGGGCTTAGCAGGTGGGGCAGCTAAACTATAGCACAAATCTACTTCAGCTCTGTCACAATCTAAGGGTATGTGGACCCAGTAGGCCACTCCGCTGTAGCGGAGAGGCAGTTGACCAACTCACGGTCTATGCATAAAGTCTATGGTAGGAGTGTAGCACAAGGGTACTTGGGACAGATGGGGCTGGAGGTGATGGATTGTGCCAGATGTGGCGGATGGTATCCGGAAAGACAGGAGACAGCAGACGTGGAGTAATCCAGCAGGCGGGGCAAGGCACGGCTCAGGTACTATACAGGCTCGGGAACAAGGCACAGCACGGGATACAGGATATAAGAGGCAGGCAGGACAAGGGAACACTGGGAGCAGGAAAACACTAAGGGACCATTTTCAATACAGACATGGGAAAACTACAACAATGCCCAGGCAGGGAGTGGAAGGGTGGAGCCCTTCTTATAGTCAGGACAGGGGTTGATTAGGGAACTTTAAAATTGTGCGCACGATTGTCCCTTTAAGGCACCTTAACAGTGAGAGTAGGACTAAGCCGGCCGTGAGTGCTGGCGTCTCCTAGGAGGGAGAGGCCAGCAGGAAGCCAATAGAGTGTGGACGCGGGCGTCACCAGGTAAGGAATGGCGGCGGTCCGCGACCACGGCCGTGACAAGCTCGTAGGTAGATTAGATTTGATTGTTTTGGTGTGCACCTCGTAATAAAATAGGTATGTCTAACTTAAACTTTCTTTAGATTAAGACTGGTGTATGAAAAGCCACTCTTAATAAATTGCCAACAATAAATTTGGCACATATAATGTATTCCACTTTTTTTTTCTAGCCCATTTTCCTTGCTGAATCTCCCCTAATGTATCTAAAGATTCCAGCTATGTAAATATAACCCCAGTCATTATCAGAGAGGAAATATAAACTGTAGGATCACCTTAAGGACTCATCCACACGCTGCGGAATTGCCGCGTTTTTTCTGGACGGAATTTTGGACGGAAAAAACGCAGCAGAATACAGTAGCAGTATAGAGGCTGAGATGTAACAAATCTCATCCACATGCTGCTTAAAATTTCCATCCTGAAATTGATCTGCGGTGCGTATTTTTCAGACCGCAGCATGTCAATTGCTGCTACGGAAAGTGTGCAGAATTGCTGCATTTTTGGAATGTTTCCATCTCCTAACATTGGGAAAAAGCCAGCTTTACGCACCATTTTCTGCCTTAAAAACCGCATGAAATGGTGCGTTGTTGCCGCAGCGGAAAGCCTTTGACTTTCAACGGAATTGCTGCAAAAACAATGTGATTGTTTTTCACGATATCTTCAGTGTACTCAAATAAAAGAGCTCCCAGATTAATATGTCGGGGGCGGCAGCATTTACATGGCCTGTTACTCAATTGCTGGAAAGCACAAAGGGCTTAGGTTAACAGTGTGTTAAACTATAGTGGAGCGCTACAAGGCTGAATGAAGGATCACGCAAGCAAGACTGGACATCTCTTTTTGATATGTATTGAATATATGAAATGTTCTCTACAGCGTATGACTGTTTATGACTTATACTCAGTGGATTTGAACTCTATATTTTTAAGCCATCAGTCTTACAGTAGATTGAACATATCAGAGCTGTGGTGGCAGAAACTTAAACTGCTGCCGGTATAAGATATAAAAAATACTGTTTCAAGTACTACAAGTCTGGTTTTATTTAATAGTTCATTATAAGTAATATCACCAGAAAAAAAAAATCATTCTATTCAAAGGGAGCTCACCAGCTTCACTTTACTGAATGGCTTCTGAAGTATCCTCTAATAGTATTTCAATTGTATTCTTAAAAAATCCTTTGTTTAGCATAACTACAACAGTGTGGCATGAAAGCATAGTCTCAAATTTCAATTTCAGGACATCCCCGGACTGCGGCATAACATCATGTCTGGGTGTATGTGCAGTCAACCTTTCTGCATAGCAACCTTCTTCTTCTAGTGTCATAATGGGGAATCTTTAAGGGATCAAAATCAAAAATTGGTAAAAAGAGGTTGTCCAGGATTAGAAAAACGGGTCTGCTTTATTCCAGAAACAGCGCCACTCTTATACAAGGGCTATGTCTGGTAATGCAGCTCAGCCAATAGAGGTCTATGGGTGCTGTAATAAAGCTCTGTACAATTCAGAGGTTGTAGGGAGCCATAATACTGTACATTTGTGTGCATGAGACTTTATTCTCATTTCAAATTCAGCCTTGTAAACTGTTTAATCGCATTACATTTCTTCATGTGCAGCATGAATGTATGTGATTCTGTGAATTATTTCCCAGAGGAAGTGTCTTAGAATTAGCTACATATACTAGAAGGTTTTACCTTATTTGCAATACTTGTGATGAATGACTTGATATCCAAGTTAGTTGGGCAGCTCTTTTGACAAGGAGCATCTGCACATTTCAGGCACCTGTAAAACAAGCGACAGCGATAAATATTTTATAGGGCAAAGTATTTTCTCTTACAGTGAAGGAATGAAACCATTAGAATCGAGAGGTTGTGAACTCAACAACTGAATTACATGCAACAAATTAGATTATATACAAAAATCAATAATGGTCCCCATCACATCACCTGCTACAACTAAATCTTGTAGCAACCATATAAGAAAGAGAACCATCTCTCAAATTAATATTTCATGTAAATATTCTAATAGGTGCGGAAATGTTACTATTTAGAGTTCCACATCATAATTTAGAGGCAAATAGGTTATCTGTTTCCAAATATAATTTGACTGAATTATATATTAAGGCTAGATTCACACAAACGAATGCAAACAGCCATTTTTCACTTCCGAGTTGCACCCCTGCAGGTCCCGTTTTCACGGATCCTCTTCGACTTGAGTCTATCAAGGGATCTGTGAAAACTGAAGAAAATAAGACATGTTCTATCTTTCAACGGACCCTTCACGCGGTTCGTTGAAATAACGACCGTGTGAACGTTCCCATTGAAATACATGCGTCCGTGTGACGCCTGTTGTTCTAACGGCCGTCACACGGAAGTATACTACGGTCATCTGAATTTTGCCTAAGAGTGGTTTCAGGACCTTTATCCTTAAGCCTGAGTGGAAAGCACTCTTGATCTGGAGGACCTGGCATGCCTATACATTAAGGTCAGCTCATTAATTTCAATGGGATTGGAGTAGTGCATTGCTTCCCCTGCAATGGCTCTGTTGCCAGGATGTCCCACACATTACAGTTGATTGCTGGTGGTCCCAGCAAGGAGACACCCTCTGACCACCTTATTGTTTATGGACCCTTCTAAAAAATGAATTGCTCAAGGTGGACAACCTATTTAAATTGTGGAGCAATAGGTGTGGGTTTCAAATATTGTAGTTGTCGTATATTTACATTTGTTGATCACTTTTAAGGCTGGAATTGATGCACAAATCTGAAATATTTCCCCATGTAATTAATATCTATGTTGTTCTAGCTCTCCATTCAGATTAACAGGACAGAGCTGCCATAACAGGCACAGCTGTACGTACGGACGTGTAGTTATGCATATATAAACTATGAAAGGGACCCTTCATTCTACTGTTCGGTCCCATGAGTCAGAACTGGAAGTCCTGGAAAACCCCATCAATAGATTTTGTACTCTAAAGCTAATTTTTCAATATATTATCTTAAGTATCCAGGAAAGAGTACTAGCAGCACCTAGAGCCCAGAAGTGCCCATGATCTACAAAAGTTACAAGATCAGAAAATTACTGGTGCTTTCCGCATTTTTTTTTGCCAAGTATCAAACAAAACAATTCATATATCTCATACTACTTCTTGTCTGATCAGATTCACTTGAGATTAAAGTTGAAACTGAATAATAAAAGATGGTTACACATAGTTATGTTTTCAGCCTTCCATAATATAATAGTGACTGGTACATGATATTTGAGTGATGGTTAATACATACACTGAATTGCCACTTTATTAGAGACACCTATCTGGCAGTGCCTTGCTCGTCCTTTGGCCTTCAGAACGGAATCAATTTGTCAAATCATAAATTCCCTTAGTTGTTGAAATTGTTCTGCAGGAATATTGGCCCATGCGGACAGGATAGATTCTGGTAACATGTCCTTTTTCCATATGGTAAACAGCTGCAATGATGGGATGAACTTGGTTGGCCACAATGGTTAGGTAAGCCCTATTGTTTAACGGTCCAAGTATCAAAGGACTCAGCGTGTGCCAAGAAAACATGCCCTACACCAGGGTTGATAGATTAATGCTGCTTGCACCTTATTCTGACCCTCCTATTAGCACAGTGCTACATAAATCTGGATTCATTTGACCAGGCTTTTTCTTTTTTATTGCTCAGTGATCCAAAGTTTGCAGTTTTTTGCCCTCTGGAATCTTGCCTTTTCTTTAGACAGCAATGGAACTAATGCTGGTTGTCTGCCGTTTTAGCCCATCCATGCTAAGAAACTACTAGTTGCGCATTCGGCCAAATTAATTGGAGCTCCATCGTTGCATTTGGCTGCAATTTGATTGATTGTTTGTCAGATTTGATTCTTGACATCCTCCTCTGACCCCTTTCATTGACGAGTTGTTGGCATCCATAGGATTCCCTTTCTCGGGATGTTTTTCTCTGATCACACCGTTTTTGGTATACTCTCAACATCATTGCATGAGAAAACCCCATAAGGTTGTCAGTTTTTTAAATACTGGCACCGGCTAGTCTAGCACCGATGACGATGCTTTGTTCAAAGTTTCTCTGATCCCTCAATTTTCCCATTCTGATGTGAATTCACACTGAAACTGATCCACGGAAAACGTGCTCACTTGATTTTATGTGGCACTCCGGGGTCACATGTCTAGCTTCCAAAATGGAGAAGCTCCAATTGTAAAAGGTCTGTTGCCCCTAATAAAGTGGCCATTTAGTGTATAGTAGTTGTTCACCAGATTATGTTTTTCAGTAAGCAGATTCCCTTTTCTTAAAGTGCTGCCATATGGGGCCACAGTGAAGTGCCACATTCTTCCCTAGAAGTAATGCTACTCGGGGAGCATACCTCCGTAAGTCAGCAAGCGAGGGAACATGCAACAACTTTTTTTTCTTATGGATTCCGTAAAACTCTCTGTCTCCGTACGACATAGGAGGTCCACAGAGGTACAGTATGGTAGTCATAGCAGTGTGTGGGTGCTCTATTACAGATCCATACAAAACAATTCCGTAATACGCCCATTCGCATGAGGCCTTAGTGGAGGCAGCCACAAAGGTTTATACTGTATACTTATATGCATTTGCGAATGAAGACTAATTCTATCTCAAATATTCCTAGACACAATCATGGCATGAGGTACACATCTACAGTTAGATGCGCTGTTGAAGGAGGGCATGTTAATTCATGGAGACAGCGCCAAAGCGCATAAAGAGAACATTTATTGTGAAACTAAAAAGAATCTTAAGAGACTCTAAAATACTAAATATTAATGTTCTGGATCAATTTTTATATTTTTTTCTGTCAATCCTGCTCTAGGGAAGTTAATAGTAAGATGCCAGGAATCTTGGTTCATATCTTACTGTGCTATTCTGGAGACCTTGGTCAATTCACTTTACACTACACCAAGCACCTAAATTAAATTTAAAGCTCTGCTGGAGAGACAGTATTGAAAATAAATTCTTTTTATTGCTCACAGTGCTTGGATAATTCTACTTTTCATAAAAATAAAGATACTCATTATTATGACTGCGAAGTTAAATAGCTTAACATACAAGTCTCTTGCATACTGAATATCTCAGAGAAGGAAGTAGTTGCCATATAAATAAATCTCATTCTCTGAAGTGTCTTGGTCAATTCTGCATTCATACAGTAGTTGTGAACAGACAATACATTAGTGATTGCAGCTGGAAGCACAGTCACCCAAGAGCTGCTCATGCAATCTGACACAGTTGCATTTAAATAGATTTCATTTGCTTAGCGAGTCATTTTGCCACTGACAATTATAAAGCACTTTGCACCTTTTATCACTGCAGACTGTAGGGACAATTTTATTCGTAGCATATTTAACTATATCCTGTGAAAATAATAAAAATCATGCATGAAGTTTATTAGTGTAGAGACGGTAACAAATGGCGCTCCCATCAAAATATGTCATTCTTTATACTCTTCAAGCATCAATATGGAAAAAAAAATACATTTTAAAAACTAAGATGTAATAGAAAATCAGATAATGGAATATTAAAAGGGATTGTCTGCTTTTGAAAATCCATTTTCTAAACCCTGTTAGGAAACCTTGTTAATTGAGAGGAGTTCCCCATTTAGGAATCTCATCTATTAGCCAGAACAAAGAGCTGCTACAAAGAGTGTCTCTTGCTCTGGAGGACCCAACAAATCCATGCATTACACGGTCAGCCTGTTGATTTCTAGGAGAACTGTGGAATGCAATTTGCACGTCTGACTCCAGGACTCCTCAAAAACGGGGGTAATAAGCTGCATCACATGATTCTTTTTTCAGAGCTATTGATTGGAAGAGGATCATGTAAAGTACAATTTGACTCCACAGAACAATTTAAGCCCCCTGTTCGGCACTTTTTGGGGCCGTTAAGTAGATGCAACTACACTAACTAGTATAGCTTTATTAGGGCAATAGTCTGACATCCTCATACAACTGTCATAGTGATAGTTTCTCTTTTAAAACGTTTTTAGCCACCTACTGGCAATTTTTCACATATGTTGCATTTCAATTGTCCAGAGAGAGGACGGGCGCAGTGATTTTTTTTCCATTCACGAGATTCCTTCCCAAATTCTACAATTCTCGGATAGAATATTTGGCAGTTTCCCATATAGAACATGCAGTACATTGTGCCGTTTTAAGAAGACGTTAGGTGAATATGGTGATATATATTTCCTTAAGTGCTATAAAAGTAATTTACTTAAATTGAAACATTTTACAGTTACAAAGAGACATGCTAATTATCACTGAAGATACATTTATATTTACAGCACTTGAAACATGAAACGCTTCTACAACTCAATCCAAATGAGTTGAATGTTGACTTTGAAGTGAACAGACCGAGAATATGACTCATGTTTGAAGACTATTCCACAGTTTCTACAGTTTACAGCAATCATATTAATTGCACAGTTTATTAACCCTGCTTTGCTCATTTCATTCTGTATTCAGATCCGACAAAAATATGAAACAATGTGCACAGACAATTAACAATAGTAATAAATAAACCTGTTTACATTTGTGTCTATTGCTTTTCGGCAGAAGTTTTGGTATTTTTTACGGCAAGAACAGTATAGTCTGCAGTGGTATCCTTGCCATAAAAAATACTGCAACCCCCAATAGAACCTGATGGCCCCCAATAGAAGTCAATGTATCTGTAAGTATTCATCAAGATTCGTCATAAAATACATTTGTCATGGCTCGGTTATCAACGGAAAGCATGATGCTTATGTCAACAAAGCTTAAAACGGAAACAGAAATTTATATGAATAAGAGAAAAATAATTGTGGTGGATTCCTAATTCGAACTGTGAAAGGAGAATTTAAAATAATTATTACCCCACTTAAAATTAAACATTTTAAGCAAGGTAAAAGACACTATGAGAATTCCCATAGTATTCCAGCTTGTTTTCACCTTCCCCCTTTATTTTTCATCCAATCAGAACAAACTGTTTAATGTGCCCCCTTTTGTATAGGGGAAAACACTCACTGAGTCTTAATTCTGAAAACAAGTTTATACAAAACCTAGAGATTTTGACTGTGGAAACGAACTGATAAGATTTCAGCTGTCTTTATTTTTTTTTACTTTACATGTTTACACAAAGTTACAGAGATCTAACTTTCTAAGCCCTCATGGTTTGATCCAGGGGAAGGCAAGACAAATCCCCCTGGACAAGTAAAACAACATTCTTCCCACCTTAGTTATAACTCTTAATGCCATGATGTACTGTATCTATTTTTAATGCTTTTATTTTAGTTGGCATGACTTCTTCTACATTCTGAGGTAGTACAATTCAAAGTATCACTACTCTAACTGTAAGGAACCCTTTCCTCCATGCATAAAGAATGTCCCTTGTTCTGTAAAGTTTTTAAATTAAAGCAGTAAACCTCCTCAATTTAGCCAGTGCCAAGCCAACTATGTCTTAGAGATCCAGTTTTCGGGTAAGAATGGTAAGTTTTCTAGCAGCACTGGGATTTTGGCTGAAATCCAACTAAGGGAAACACCTGATGGTTTGTATGTTCTACTCCAGTTTGAGGGGGTTTACTCCAGGTACTACAAAAACATACTTATCGGTTAATTGGTTTCCTATGAAACTGGCCCTGGTGTATATATACATATATGTGTGTTGGAGATAGGGAAATTAGATTGTGAGTCCATGTGAATGATGTGAATGGTAACAATCTCCGAACAACCCTGCAGAATATGTTGCCACTATATAAGCTACAGGAAATAATAAAAAGAATTTAAAAAAAATCAACAATGATTAATCTAAACACTGCCCTTCCTTAAACGTCACCCTAACTTTAAAGGGTGATATATTCCTATCTCAGACATTTATGGCATATCCACAAGATGTCTGATGGATGCTGGTCCCAGGGGTCACAAGAACCCCATCCCGCATGGTGAAGTTGTCTCTGGCCACCAATCTTTTGACTCTCTCTATTTTGTTTTATGGCCATAAAATGTCTGAGATATGAATACCCCTTTAAGTAGAATGTATTTATAGAGTTCTACCTCCACAGCTAGCAATTACAAATACTTCAGCATGAATTCAATCAGATTAATTTGCCATGATAATTTCCTTTCAATAAATCATGTTAAAACATTTTACTCATCATTTTTATACATTACAAACTAATAAGCATGTAGCATGAATAAGGCAGACATTAAAAGTACAAAAAGCTATAATTAAACTAGAGGTTTTTTTATTCTTTATTATACAACTAGGTAACAAAACAAAATAGAATAAAACAAAAAAGCAGCTTGGCAGCAGAAAAGCCATTGCAAAGATTACTAGTTATGGCGGAGAACATCCTCACCAAATGATTTCTCTTTTAATTATTGAGCTGCTGCAGTTTGCATATAAACAGCTGCTGCGAATGTCACATGCAAATGAAGCCGGGTGGGGGGAGAGGGGAGCACAGTACCAAAATGTAGTGTTTCGCCATTTATTTCTATATATTCCCTATTACTGTGAATATGCCACTATGGACGGGTTCGTGTAATAATACCATCTTGCAATTCTCTAAGCACTGTACAGACTAAAGTGCATCACACTGCCATTAATCCCACTTATCATTCTGACAGCTTAGTAATTACACCACTGCTATAGCCAGGTAGGCCTAATAAAATATCAACTGCTGAGTTAGAGTACATGCTGGAGAGATGTTTTATTAAACTTGGGGGGTTGATCATCAAGTGACATTACTGTTGACCTATTTTTCTATTTGACAATAAATTATACTTTGACCATGCCATAATAGATATTACAAAGTGCATTTGCCAAATAGAAAAAGGTAGCGCATTCCACAAGCTAAGCAAATGGCATAAATAAAATAGCAGGAAAGGCATGCCAAAATGTTATTACCTAAATTGTTTTAAATGATTGATAACATGAGAAATCACATCCATACTGTTAAAGGGACAGTAAAGCATATGGCAATAACCATGAATTCCACATCATTTTTCCATTGAAGCAGCATTTAAATAAAGCTGAAATCCGCCTTTGTAAATTTGTCTTTCGATATTCTGGTTCAGCTGTTATTAAGAAATTTCAAATTTAGTCTAAAGAGTTGAAGAGTGTAAACGCAAATGTATAAAATGGATAAGTGAAAGATAAGTGGGCAATTTTTACGGCATAATCAAAAAATGTTGAATTATACTTTTAGAAAGTAAACTCTTGCTGTGGGTTTTTTTTGTTTTCCAGAGATTGAAAACTCTTACTCTTCGGAAATGTTTTCGATTTTTGACTCACTTACCTCTAGGATCTGAAAGTTTTCAAGAGTGAATTTGTACAAACATGACTTTAGTGGGGAGTTTAACATAAGCGACTAACTTCTAGGATAATTAAAGTAACATTCCATAGTTTCTATTATACAGGCTCTTTGAGGCATTTCTCGAGGTACAATTTGAGTGCCCTGAAGCTTAAGGTTGTACTTACATAAGTTATTTCTCAAAAATATCACTTAGCAGTGGGACACCCAGTGATCAGCTTATCGATGGTGGACGGGACCCTCAACTGAAAAATATTGTCCAAAGTGGGCATTCGTGGCAACAAAGTTAAAGTAAACTCAACCATAAAATCTAAAGTAATACAAAGTGCTCTACATAGATTATCACTGGCCTACTGCTGTGTGATTCTACTGCATACTGATTTATCATTGAATTCAATGTTTAACAGTATGCAGTTAGCTCCCTCTGGTGGTGGCTGCAGGTAGGCAACGTGTTATTTCATAAATCTTTGTCTATGTAGGGAATTTGGAGCAATGTATTACAAAATCAAAGCTTTACCACTACAAAAATATAATGAGAAAATAATCAGCACATCATTTTAACCTATTTAGATTAAAGAAAACAAACAGTATTCAAGGATGGACACTTCAAATTCGACTTACTGGCACAATGGCTATAAAACAAAGGTATGTGGCCACGGCTGCCATCAGGGCAGTACAGGTGGTACTCCCATCAGGGGCCCGGGCTAAACAGGGGCCCGCCGCGACCGCTGGAGATGTAGCTATAGGGGTCGCAGCAGTCGGCAATACATCTGTTAAATGTTACTATAGTAACTGGGGACTATATAATAAACTACACGGCCCTTCGTTCCCAGTGCAGTGGAGGTCCCGATGTCTTTGACGTCATGACGTTGCACCGCACAAAACGTTGCAACGCTGGATGGAGTCAGGACCTCCACTGCGCCCGGAGCCGACGAAGAGGAGGATAAGTATAACATTACAGTCTGCTGGGGCCATGTATTTAAGCCTACCATGTGGTAGGCTTAGATACTGGGCCCATCAGACAGGATCACACATGGTGTGATCCTTCTGCTGGGCTCTGTATCGAAGTCTATCTTGTGGCAGGCTTAGATACAGGGTTGAGAAAGGCTCCAGTGGACGGAGCTGAAATGTTGCACGGGCAATAAAGTACCTACTTTTTTCACCTTAACTATTGGAGTTGCTGCTCATTTTTCGATTCCTGTGTATCTGGGACTTGGTCTGTCCCTCAGGGCTTGCACCAACACGCTTCATAGCAAAAATCCAAATATAAGGCAGCACTCCAATGCCAGTGAAAAAAATTGAGGATCAGCGACATTGGAGTACTGCCTCATTTGGATTTTTACGGTCAATCCTAAAGATGCTGGCCGTGTGCCTGGTGAGGATTTGCACCCTATAATATACCAGGTTGTGCTTTTGTACTTTGTGTCTCAAATATCAAAAGAATATACAGTAAGTAAACAAATAAAAAAATTAACTACTTACAAGTCAGATACATTTAGCGAATGCTATGAAATAATGTAAATATTCTATATTATCTGTATTACATGTATATAGAATATAGATATAATTTCATAGCAGTCGCTAAATGTATCAGACTTGTGAATAGTTCTTTTTTTTTGTTTACTTACTGTATATTCTTTTAATATTTGAGACACTAAGTCATTTACCATTTAATAATTTTATTAAGAAATTGTGCAGAGGTTTCAACCTGGTATTAATTAACTCATAGTTTTATTGCTTCAGTTTTAATGAACACATAAAAGTTAATTTTGTAAAAAAAACATTCATATTCATATGGTTGCTTTTCCACAATTATGTATTTATCAAATATTATTTTTCTTTCCATTTTAAGGATACTTATATTTTCCTTTTACTTTTTAATTTTCTATAAACACAGAACAAATTTGTATTACACTGTGCGCTGCTTTATTTTACATCTCCATGATGTTTTTAAACAGCCTGTATATAGCATTCACCCGTCCATGTATCCATCCATCCATCAGTCTGTTTTTCTGTCGATCTGCCTATCCATTGATCTACCCTATGCTGTGTTTTCTACAATATCTTGGGTTATCACTATTAGGGCATGTGCACACACACTAATTACGTCCGTAATTGACGGACATATTTCGGCCGCAAGTCCCGGTCCGAACACAGTGCAGGGAGCCGGGCTCCTAGCATCATACTTATGTACGATGCTAGGAGTCCCTGCCTCGCTGCAGGACAACTGTCCCGTACTGTAATCATGTTTTCAGTACGGGACAGTTGTCCTGCAGCGAGGCAGGGACTCCTAGCGTCGTACATAACTATGAAGCTAGGAGCCCGGCTCCCTGCACTGTGTTCGGTCCGGTACTTGCGGCCGAAATACGTCCGTCATTTACGGACGTAATTAGTGTGTGTGCACATACCCTTAAGATTCTTTGGAACTGGCTTCCTGGAAAACATACTGATGCTTCTCTTGCAAAATCCACACACTGTGATAGTTCTCTGAACTGAGTTCAGTTTTACTAAGTTTAAAAAAATTGGCAGAACTTTAAAGAAATTAACTATTCTAGGTAAAATGACAGTATCCCCCACATTAACTCCTGAAGCAGCTACAGATATAGCAAAGTTTAACTTGACTGTCATAGCTTGCTGCAGCGTGATATCACACAACAAAAGCCATCGAAAAGCAATAGAAAATGTCAAGTTGGTGACATGCCATGTACACGTACGTGGCAGCCCTTAAAGAGACTCTGTCACCACATTATAAGTGCCCTATCTCCTACATACGGAGATCGGCGCTATAATGTAGGTGACAGTAATGCTTTTTATTTTTAAAAAAAACAATCTGTTTTCACCACTTTATTAGTGGTTTTAGATTTATGCTAATGGGTTGCTTAATGCCCAAGTGGGCGTATTTTTACTTTAGACCAAGTGGGCGTTGTACAGAGGAGTGTATGACACTGACCAATCAGTGACCAATGAGCGTCATGCACTCCTCTCCATTCATTTAATCAGCAC
Source organism: Rhinoderma darwinii (assembly GCF_050947455.1). Taxonomy (NCBI): domain Eukaryota; kingdom Metazoa; phylum Chordata; class Amphibia; order Anura; family Rhinodermatidae; genus Rhinoderma; species Rhinoderma darwinii. The sequence goes on from NC_134693.1 coordinate 36,475,399, forward strand.
ATAGGGATCCTTTTAGATCGCTATGTGCTGTCTTATACTAACACATTAACAATACTGAAGTGTTTAGACAGTGAATAGACATTCACAATCTCTGCACTTCGTTACTCTGTCTGTGGTAGTTACAGCAGGGGAAGCGAGATTACGCTGTAGATGACAGGTTACAACGAGATTACACTTTGCTCTGCTGTAACTACCATAGAAACAGTAACGAAGTGCAGAGATTGTGAATAGACATCCCGGGGAATGTCTATTCACTGTCTAAACACTTCAGTATCGTTAATGTGTTAGTATAAGACAGCACATAGCGATCTAAAAGGATCCCTATGCGCTGACTAAATGAATGGAGATGAGTGCATGACGCTGATTGGTCACTGATTGGTCAGCGTCATACACTCCTCTGTACAACGCCCACATGGTCTAAAGTAAAAATACGCCCACTTGGGCATTAAGCAACTCATTAGCATAAATCTAAAATCGCTAATAAAGTGGTGAAAACAGATCGGTTTTTTTTAATAAAAAGCATTGCTATCACCTACATTAATAAAACTATAATGTGGTGACAGAGCCTCTTTAAGAGGAAGAATAGGAGCGTATCCGACCTGGAACCCGCAGTACATTCCGTCCGAAAAATCGTACCACATTATGTTGCTTTTTCTTGAACTGAATTTTCGCTGTGGAATAAAACGTCATCTCAGGAGGCCGGACTGCAGGAAGAAGGAGAGAGTTCTGGGTAAGTATTATTTTTTTCCCCAGAGTTTCCAATTTTTGTCGCTTAATCTCCACGATTCCGCTTCAAAAGTCGCAACTTTGGCTTTCTGTTGCAGGTTTTTCATCTCCATTGAATTCAATAGGGATAGACCCGCAACAGAAAATCAACAAAAACGCAGCATAAATTTAATTCCTCACCGCAGGTCAATTGATTAACGTTTATGCTGTGTGTTTTTTTTTTCCACAGAGTGGACATGAGATTTTCTAAATCTAATCCACTTTGCTGCTACAGTAAATGCTGCGGAATTTCCGCACACAATCCGTTGCGTTTATGGTACGTGGGAAACAGACCTAAATGCCGTGTAAATCGCGACAGCGGCATTTAATTAATTAGAATCAGGGGGGCAGCCCCTTCCGATGTGCCATCGCCCCCCCCCCCACGATACGATCGCAGGGTGCTGATGGTTGTCATGGCAACCTAGGGGCCTAATGAAGGCCCCCTGGTCTGACATCTTTTTACTCCTTTGAAGTCCTGCCTCAGGTTTTCAAGGTAGACTGTCAGTATAGTGATATACTGAAATACACTAGTATTGCAGTATATTATGCAAGCGATCCAATGTTAACTGGTTCAAGTCCCCTAGGGAGACTAATAAATAAAGAAGAAAAACAGTTAAAAATATTAGTTACGTTAAAAATATTAAAACCCCCCTTTTCCCATTTTTACCCTAATGCAATTTAAAAAAAAATAATAGTTAACATAACTAGTATCGCTACGTCCATAAAAGTCTGAACTATCACAATATAGCGTTATTTAACCAACTCGGTGAACACAGTAAAAAATTATATATAAAACACGCAAATTGCTGTTTTTTGGTCACCTTAGCTCTTCAAAAAAATGGAATAAAAAGTGATAAAAAATCTGCGTGTACCACAAAATGGTATTGGTAAAAACGACAGCTCTCCCCGCAAAAAATAAGCCCCCATATAACTCAATTGATGGAGAAATAAAAAAAAAAAAGGCTTGGCAATCCCATTGTATGAGTGTGTGACGCCTGCTGTTAAGTGAGGGAACGTTTGCTGTTCTCAATAACACCACTAACCATTGCCCCAGGTATCTCAAACAGGGTAATAATTTGACAAACTGGCTTGTTGTGAAGGTGGCATCCTATGACTGTGGCATGTTAAAAGTTACTGAGCTCTTAGCTACGACCCATGCAGAATGCTTGATTTTTTCACTCATTAGCAATATATGAGATTTGCATGAAAAGAGAGAGAGATGGCACTCCTCTAAGGTGATAACGTACTTTGAGAGAATAAAATCTGTGCAAGTGAATCTGGATTGACTCACCTGATTATGTTGTGCGGGATCGTCGGCACAACTCAACTTTGATGCGTATCGGGTGTATTCACCCCGGTTATGCCTGATGAAGACCTTGGTGCGAGGTTGAAACGCATTGCAGCTCCTGTATTTTATGCCTTTTAGGATGTCCACCAAATAAATTGATTTTAATACTATACAATGGTTCTGTGGACTTACTGAACTATCCACACAAGAGCGCCCGATACAAGGAGTATTTTTTCTATGTTCGTCATCAATATATGAGATTGTCATGGCAGAACCCATTAAATGGGTCATTCATGAAAACAATCCCGGTCCATATGGATATCATAGATGGGGGTCACATGCTTGGTCACACACTTGGTACCTCCCTCTATGAGCCAGAGCTGCTCATTTGGGTGGCTGACACATAATACTACATTTCCCATACACTCATACGCCCGGCTTACCTACAAATAGTGGATATTTTCATGAAGCAACCCTTTTAACTAGTATGGTTGTCTACTTACTTTTGGCACTATATGTGCGTACCCCATTCAGTGATCAAATCGCATAAACGGGTGCACAAACACTAAACCTCTATAGATCAGCTCTCAGAGTCCAAAATCTAGCAGCATCTATATTGGGAAGATAGATCTATTTAGACCTCATGTAATGTAAAGGTACAGAACCCCTTTCTTTTATAATAAAAAACCTTAGATTGTTGAAGATATCATGTTGCCCATGTGATGAGGTTTTTTTTTAGTTTTTTTTTTTACTTACATAGCTTTTGTTTAAGTGGAATAGCTCTATTGTTCAAGAATTGAGAACACATTGCCTTTTTGAGGACTTTATATATTGTAGGTCACTTTACCTTTTACACTAGTTTTTTCAAAGGCATTCATTTTCAGTAAAAGCAATGGCTTCCATCTGTCACTCTAAACATTTGTGTTCAAACCACATGCTTCGGAGGTTTTTTTTTCCGATTCACCTGCTCTGTTCACGGCAATAGTGGTCCTCTACACATATGAGACAGCTGTTACATTATGTTCAATATCCTTTTGATCCTTTATAGACCTTAGGGAGAGAGGGTTGACAGAGCTGACGTTCTTTATTATAGCTTTCCCTGCACACAATAATCTTCTTTCACCTACAATATTCTCCCTGTAGTGCTGTAGATTTTTTGACTTATATCCAGAATCATTTGTGCTTCTTAGGAAGGCAGAAGTTATTTTCTGCAAGATACAGGCTCAGTATTGTGCGTATTAGCTTGAAAATAAGGAAACACCTGTTGTCAGTTTTTCATAATGTCAAGGAGGTTCCTCAAGGAGACAAATCTGGAAGGGGATTTTATTTTAACCATTTTGTTCTGTAACAAGGCGACATTAATTACGTTCCATGATAAAAAGGAAAGGTGACCTTTTGTTATTCTTGAGACTATGTACACTTTCGCAAAATCTTTTGTTTTCATTCTGACAATGTATATAAAATGGAAAACAAAGCAACTTTGCAATAAGTGTTAACCCCTTTTGCAAAAGTGGCTAACGGCGCACATGTACAGATGTAGCGATTTTAACTTGACTTTTAACGCATTGAATATATGGTGCTAAGATCATTTCAACTTTTTCAATGACTTAAGGCTTTGTTCACATCTGTTTTCGGTGTTTTCCTTGCTCTGCTCTTTCAAAGGAACAGGACAATGAAAATACACGAGGCACCGGATCTATCTACCGGAGACCATCGACCCCATGCTTGAGAAAGACTCCTGCGGCATCGAAATAGCTTTATTAATATATTTGGGATGTGTTAATAAACACTGATCTATTTTTTTGCCATATGGATGCTGTCCTCAATTTTTTATACCATCGACCCCTGACATAACCCGTTAAGTTTAGTGGGTTCTGTCGGGTTTCCGCCATGGTGGCCATCATTTTACCAGATAAAATAGCGCAGGATGCATCGCTATTTTGTCCAGCATTTTTTACTTGATCTGTGACGTAGGCCCCTAGTGGAGCCTCCAACACAAATGTGAATGAAGTCTTAAGTGATAAGTTATCATGCTGCAGCAAGTTAACAGGGTAAAGATAAGGTTTGCTACAGCTGTACGGCACTGGGAGGGCATGGGACAGCAGGTGTCAGTTGTATATCTCAGCTGAAACTCTGCTACAAAGGCCGGGTTTGGAGATAACTCTATTGCCAACCGTTTAACCCCTTAGATGTCATGGTCAATAGCAAAATTAAGTCTAGGTGGTTAGTCAGAGGAAGCGGGGTATCTGTCACTTAATTGCTCTTTCGCAATGCAATCACGATGCCTTTTCGCGACATCAGAGGCAGGGCCTAATAGTATGCCTGCTCTATAATAGTATGCTCTAAAATAGTAGGCCTGCCGTCATTATGCTCATAGGCATAATACATTGCAACACAGAAGTATTGCAGTGCATCAGCGATCAACCAAACACGTTGTCTAGTCACTTATTGGGACAGAAAACAAAATGTAAAAGAAAAATTAAATAAAAATATAAAAAAAAGTTAACTAAAAAACACCCAAAATATAAAATGATCACTATAACCCACACGGTGAACACTGTTAAAGGGGAAAAAAAAATTACAGAATTGCGTTCGTTCATCCAGTTTCACAAAAACAGAAAACGTAGTAGAAAAAAAATACATGTACCCTAAAATGGTACCAATGAAAAAATCATCTCATTCCGCAAAAAACAACAACCCGCATACAGCTCTGTTGACGGAAAAATAATAAAGTTATGGATATCAGAATATGGCAACACAAAAGCCAAATTATTTTTCTTTAAAGCGTTTTTTATGGAACAAAAGTAGTAAATATTTTTTAAAAACTATATTCATTTGGTATCACCATAATTGTACTGACCAGCAGAATAACGTTAACAGGTCATTTATACCGCATGGTGAACGCCATAAAAATAAAACCCAAAACACAATGGTGGAATTGCTGTTTTTTATTTCTATTCACCCCATCCATTTATTCGCTGCTCTATTCAATGTCTGATGGAAAGAGACCGTTTTTCCTGTCATTCCCATAGACTTTGAATGGAGCGGCAGCACGCATGCTTGATCGCTGCTTTATTCAAAGTCCTCCTCACTTTGGTCGAGCAGTGAGGAGGAACAGGGGGTTCGGGATACATATACACATTGGTATGGTTACTGGTGACTTGTTATATAATGGGACAAGAAACATAGTGTTACCCAGATTGTCCTTCCACGCCTGTTAATTTGTAGCGCAATTCGATCTGGGCATGAATTATTTTAAGTGATGGCAGCTGTTAAACAAGTCCACATTAGAGCAACATTACTATTGAATTTATAATGATATAAAGTTAGAGATTTTGCGTTCAGGTTACTAAAAATAGAAAAAATCCGCCTGGAAAAAAATACTTAAAAGACAATTTTAATATTGAGTCCTTTAAAATTTGGGCTAGACTAGCCAATATATTCCTGAAGCTACCAGGCTAACCAAGTAGGTAAAAACTAGATAAGGGTACCAATAGTGAGTAATATTCACATAAAGTTCAACTATTGTAGAAATGCGACATAATCCCAGATCAAAACAAATAAACTATCCCTACCTGGACTAGTAGCAAAGTGTGCATTCACAATGAATTGAGATTTGACACCTAGCAGAGTGTGCATTCACACAAGCAACGCCTAGGACACAGTGTGCATTCACACCCATATATAACAGCGCAGCACCTATAGCAATAGTGTGCATTCACACTTGACAGAGATTTAGCTCCATACATTGCTTCCTGTTTTATATAGTACGCTTCTATGTGGGTTTTCAGCCGCTTCAAGTTCCTATAGTAACGTTGACTAGGGGTTGTTGAATATGCTCAGGGAGGATATATCTGGACCAGCACCTGAGAGGGCAGGGCGTCTGTTGACGTGACGCTTTCTGATTGGGGGCAAGATTGAATTGTCCAGCCTCCGGATGGGCAGGGCTTAGTTCTTAAATAGCCAGCGTTCCGTTGCACGCGCTGCAGTCAGATACCAGAGCCGTGCTGTTAGAGTAAAGTTCTAGCAGACACAGGGCGGTTTGAAAATTGTGCATGAAAAATCATGTGCTAATCTGCCCTGTTTCACTATACACCTCTGAAGAAGCATCTTATAGAAACAAAGGATGCAGAAACGTGTTAGGTGTTTAATCTTGTCCGTGTGTGAATCCATACTATTGTCCTAGGAGCTAGGTGTTGCAACACCTAGGTGTGTACCCTAGGTGTTGCTTTGTCACTATTGAGTGTGAATGCACACTCTGCTAGGTGTCAAATCTCAATTCAGTGTGAATGCACACTTTGCTACTAGTCCAGGTAGGGATAGTTTATTTGTTTTGAGCTGGGATTATGTGGCATTAATGCAATAGTTGACCTTTATGTAAATATTACTTACTATTGATACCCATATCTAGCTTTTATCTACTTGGATAGCGTGGTAGCTTCAGGAATATATTGTCTAGTCTAACCCAAATTTTAAAGGATTCAATATGAAAATTGTCTTTTAAGCGTTTTTTTCCAGGTGCATTTTTCTATAAACAGTACCATTTCACTCAAGGAAAGTTGTGTTCTTGAACTAAACATAACTGTGTGGCTTCATACAACTCACTTCCTGTAAAGGATCTGCCAGGCACAGCTTCGGGGTTAACTCCCATAGGTAATCAGTCTTCACCTGAGTCTATGTCTCTGAGACTGACTCCAGCTTCCACCACTCTGGCTGGCAGGCTTAGGAGTGGGAGAGCCTATCGCAGCCTGGCCAGACTCAGC